>NC_035445.2:107467736-107767736 GCF_002127325.2 Helianthus annuus | reverse complement strand
AGTTGGTGATGGGCCGTGGGACACAGTGAAAGAATTAATGATAACATTCACTCTTGCAGCTTTAACAGTTTCGAGGTATAAAATAAAGAGAAAAATGCCCGGATAGTCCCTGTGGTTTCGCCTTTTTTCACCTATAGTCCCCAACTTTCTAAAACTACCTGAATAGTCCCCAAGTTTTCATTTTTTATTCCCGGATAGTCCCTGGGTCTAACTTCAGTTACTTTTCTCTGTTAAAATGATGTGAAATGACAAAAATACCCTTTCCTTAAAAGGCCAAACCATAGGGACTATCCGGGCATCTTATTCATTTTTATTTATAGAACCCCACCACCACACTTCATCTTCAACCTCCACCCACCATCACCCTCCTCCACCCTCCACCATCAACCCGAGCCGGAACCGAACCGAGTTGCACCAAGACCTAAACTGAACCGAATCACCACTTGAGCCGGAGACTGAACCGAGTAAACTCAAAACTAAAACCTGAACCAAGACTAACCTGCACCGGAATCACTTGTCAGAAACTGAACCGAGACTCGAACTGGAACCGAACATTGAATCTGATCCGAGTAGAAACTGAACCTAGTATCAAACCGAGACACGAGCCGAGACTCCAAACCTGGACCGACGAGACCCTGAGTTGAACTAGATGAAACCAAAACTTGAAGCCCGTATGAACCAAAGCCGCCGCGAGCGGTGCTGCTGTTGCCGGAACGCCACCACCGTCTACCATCGTCGTCTCCATCGACCACCACTATCGACACCACCTGTAAATCACGTAAGGAACCAGAAAAGGGGTGGATCCAAAAGGATCTAATGAAAAACGAGATGAAGAAGATGACGAGTTCAGATGTTACCAGAGTGAACCTGTTGAAACGCGGCTGCCGGAGCTGAAATGGTCATCCCCGCAGCTCGAATCGGAAAACCGACGCTGGAAAAGGTCTCAGGAGGTGCGGTTTAAGGGGGGTACACCCTGGTTCCACCATGAAAAACGGCCGGAAAACCCTGGTTCCACCGTGAGTCGCCGGAATTGGAAAGGGAGAGAGAGAGGGTGATGACCAGAAATTCAATGCGTAATCTCAGCATTCAATGTGTATTCCTGAATAATCTCATTTTTCAATAAATAAAGGATTAGTCAATCAAATAATAGATAGTAAATGGGTCGGCTTGAAAATAATTGAAGTGGAGGAGGGTGATGGTGGGTGGAGGTTGAAGATGAAGTGTGGTGGTGGGGTTATATAAATAAAAAGAGAAAAATGCCCGGATAGTCCCTGTGGTTTGGCCTTTTAAGAAAAGGGTATTTTTGTCATTTCACATCATTTTAACAGAGATAAGTAACTGAAGTTAGACCCAGGGACTATCCGGGAACAAAAAATGAAAACTTGGGGACTATTCAGGTAGTTTTAGAAAGTTGGGGACTAAAGGTGAAAAAAGGCGAAACCACATGGACTATCCGGGCATTTTTCTCTAAAATAAATATTACTTATAGAGGTGACAATTTCCACCTATCTATTTGGATTCTGTTAAAGAGAACGGGTCAAATAAGTTGAGAGTTATGATTGTTTTATAATTCTTAAAAAACCTATTAGTAAGTATATACACAATACATTTATTCAGCCCAAGTAATTTAATAATATTCATCAATTAGATTACTATTATTGAAATTATATAGTTTATAACCTACTTGTGACAAAATATTTACAATTTTTATATATATCATACCAAAGGTTACCCGCTTTAACCCATTACTTAACTCATCTATTTTCAGCCTGTTTTGTTTTTCCATTTGATTCTAAATATGAATAAAGTAAACAAATGATAGTTTTAGCATATAATCTATTGGGATTTGAGAGGTAGTTACCTTGCATGATTTTACTATAATCGTTCATTTTTTGTGTATACAAGCTGCAGAAGTTCTTTGAAGAAATGAATATGAAACGTAAAAGACCTTTGATGACTTGACAAATCAAGACACTATTTATGATATAAAGGTTGTATTGAGCATTTGTAATACATGGGTCTATAATATTACCTTAAATAATTTAGAGATTTGTGAATGGTAATTGTAAGTTAGTATTTTATTATTGTATATGCAATGTTGTTTGTAACTCTAGCTATATAAGGTATATATACATTTTGTATTTATATGATTTTTATCAGGGTGCATCCAGTGTAATACACATATCTATAAACTAGTAACATTATTATATTATAGGTGATATTACATATAGTTATATAGAGAAAGTGTACCGTACAATATTCCTTATCGTACATTACGTACGCTACAATCTCAGCCGTCAGATCATCTTCCCGCATTGAAATCGCATGTTGTTTTTTTGTAACAATTTCGCATGTGATAATTTTTGATGAAATCGCATGTTTTTTTTAACAATTTCGCATTTGATAATTTTTGATGAAATAGCATGTTGTTTTTTTGTAACAATTTCGCATGTGATAATTTTGATGAAATTGCATGTTAAAAAACCAATATGCGAAATTGTTACAAAAAAACAACATGCGATTTTCAATGCAGGGAGATGATCTAATGGCTGAGATTGTAGGGTACGTAATGTACGATAAGGGCATTTGTACGTTAACCTAACCCTAGTTATGTAACAAGTTTATATAATTATTAATATACATTTTAATTAATAAGTTATTCTTTATTTATTATTTACATCTCTTAATTAATATTCAATTACCTCTTTACTTATATTATACAATTATACATTTCAATTTACTATTTTAGGCTAGACTTCGTTTCGTCTTTCTAACTCTACTACTCGTTCGTGACTATCTCGGTTTACTATGCAAACTGTGAGTATACTCGAACCCTTTTTCCTTTAGACACACTTTGGGTTGCAATATATTAAATTATAAAAACTCACATACACACAATCAATCACATTATTCAAACACTCAGTCTATGAATACATGTTATTTGTCATACATATATGCTAAAAGTCAATCTTGTGTACTCAGTCACCTACCTTAACGATTATAGCACTACCGCCCTTATGTGGTATTGTTAAGTATTCAATATTATACGGCATGTTCCCTTATGTGGAAAGAATTTGCTAGTTGACACTTGGTTTGATTGATAGTTTATACATGCTAGTAGTACACAAATTGCCATATTAGATTGAGACCTTTTATTCTATATTATGTAGACCAAACTTGTGTGCTCACCAACTATTTTGTTGACCTTTATTATTCATATATTGCAGGGAAATTGATGGTAATGTTCAAGAAATCTACTTAGGTTGATTTAGAAACGCACAAATAAATTAGTTTTCTTTTATTTGAATATTTGAATTGATGTAATTTCTTTTCTTTTAACAATGTATGAATTTGAGTTTACGAAATAAAAGGGTTTATTTAAATATTGCCATTTTAAATTGTTATGATGCTTTGAGCAATCATCCATTTGCTCATGCCACGATGATTCCGCCATCGGTTGGTGTGTGATATTGGGTTCGGTTTGGGCTTCCTTTTTATATGCTTTCTTTTTGTTGTTGTCGGGAGGGGGCTGTTTGTGTTGGTTGTACAAAGTCGGGTTGAGTTTCAGGTGTGGTGGATTGTGAATTTTGCGTGTTTAGCATGTATTGATAATAAAAATTCACCGTTTGAGCTTGTTGTGAGTCAAATGGTCTGTTATCGAACGGCCCTGACCGATAATAGGGGTGTTCAAAACCGGATATCCGAATTTCGGATATCCGAAATTTTCGGATACCAGATTTCACTATCCGAATCCATATCCGAAATTTCGGATATCCGATTGGATAGTGAATCGGATATCTGAATATCCAATTTTTAATTTAATTTTTATTTTTTAATTATTTTTTGATATTCGGAACCGGATATTCCGGATAGTTTCGGATATCCGAATATAAGTTTTCGGATATTTCAGATATTTTCGGATATTCAGATATCCGGAAAAAATAAAAATTAAATTTTTGGATATCCGAAATATCCGAAAAATTTTTAAAATCACTATCCGAATTCGAAAATTCGGATATCTGGATTTTTAGATATTTCGGATTCGGATATTCGGTAATTTGGATCAGATTTTCGATATTTTTGAACACCCCTAACCAATAACAGCCGATGAAGACATTGTAAGGGAAAATGGAGAGTTTGGTGTGGTTCAGGGTATTCGGTGTGTTGGGCGTACTCGGTGAGCTTCGATTTTGGTTATACGGTTGTTCGGGTCGATGTTGCTCTACGGAAACATTTTGTATTTTGTAGAGAGTTTAAAAGATAATGAAAGAGATGATGAGAAATGAGGGTTGAAAGTGAGGTTGTATTTTTTTCAAAAAAATCGTAAAGTGTTATATATATATATATATATTGAAAATTATTTATTTTTAATGTTGAACGGTTATAAGACTGTTTAGTGTGGACCCCACTTTTTCTCCCAATTCACGTTGTGCCCCGCCCCATCTCCGATAACCGCCATTAACGCTGGTTTTTCATGCCGGAGAAAATACCACGTCGACAGAGTATTATTTCATATAGGGTGAGAGTTGGCTACAAAGTCTATTTTTCCTACAAAGTGTAAAAAGTCATAAAACACCATAATGTCAACCATAAAACACACTCAAAACTTACAAATGACATAGTGAAGATTACTAAAACACCATATTTGTGGGTTTTGTGTTGTGGTTTGGATGATAAGGCTTTGATTATCGAATAACTAACATTAGTGTGTTTTATGTTGATTATCCTGTTGTGTTTTAAATTCATAGTTGTACGATAGTGTGTTTGAAGTTTTTAAGGACTGTAAAGGTTTAGATATTGTCTTTTAGTTATCTTTACTATATTATTTGTAGGTTTTGAGTGTGTTTTATGGTTGAAATTGTGATTTTTATGACTTTGTAGTAAAAATAGACTTTGTAGCCGAAACTCACCATACATTAAATATCTGAAATATTATTAATCGTCATTATTTAATAGAAGAGAAACAAAAAGACCAATTTTTAAAAGCTAAAGAAATGTTGTGTGTCTCTTACATTGATAACTACCAATTGGGTTGTGGTTTATTAACAAAGACAAAACATTTAAACATCTTAATAGGAGAAGGTCTTGTATTCAAGTTTACGACAGAAATAAAAGAAATTTGTCGTTAAAAAAATCCATTGACAACTAAAGACAAATAAGAAAAACCAGAAAAGACAAAATATTATCAAAAAAGGTACATGGTACTAGGTACGTTTAACCAATCCCTACTATAAAAAGGGGTGTCTTTAAAATCAAAACATGAATAGAAGTTTCAATTTTGTCTCATTTACTTATAGGAATAAAGGAGGGAGAAAAAGAGAATTTGAAAGGAAAAAAGACAATTTTCTTCCATTTTCTCATTTCCCCAAAAACCAACTAAAACAATCTCTTCATCTTCATCCCCACGCCCCTTCTCTCTCCTGCAACACACCGCCATACTCATTTTCTACACAAAACCCTTCATCTTTCCTCCATAAAGATTCGTATTTTATTGCTTTCAACAAAGGGTTTGCATGATTGCAGCTGTCTTTCAGTTATCAAGCACCCACTGATTGCCACAAAATCCCTAATGTTTGATCACTAGTAAACCCTCTTTCTCAATCTCTCTACTTCTATTTTACATATATGTAATCTGGTTATGATGGTATGTGTAAGTATATGTAACTCTGTTTTCTGGGTAGTTGAAGGTTTGATGATCAAGATTGGTTAAATAAAGATTACCCCTTTTTTATGATGATGATGATGATTATGGTGAATGGATCAAAGAACTGATCTTTATGTTTGCGGTAGTAAATTTATTGGATTTTACTGACTGAATCTTTCTAGGGTTTTGTAATTTTGTGAAGATCTTGATTTGGTGGTTGGGGATATTGTATTGGGTATGCAGAAGTATGTTAGTATTGTTTTTTTTTTTTTTTTTTGAAGGTTGGATTAAGATTTTGGTTATTATGGTAGTAAATTTAGAAGACTAAATTACAAAAATCGTCCTTTTATGTATATCACTTATTGCAAACTGCGTCCTTTGTCTTCAATTATTAGAGAAAACGTACTCGATGTTTGCAAACTCTTGCAAGTTATGTCCTTTAGCCCTAACTCAGTTAATTTTTGTGGTTAAATCTGACCAAATGGACCCCACATAAGAGTATTTTTGTGGTTAAATCTGACCACATGGACTCCACATGAGAGTAAAATGACAAAAATACCCTCACGTGGGGTCCATTTGGTCAGATTTAACCACAAAAAATTAACTAAGTTAGGGCTAAAGGACATAACTTGCAAGAGTTTGCAAACATCGAGTACGTTTTCTGTAATTATTGAAGACAAATGACACAGTTTGCAATAAGTGATATACATGAAGGACGATTTTTGTAATTTAGAATGATATATATTAAGTTTGTTCCTAAATTCTCTCTCTTGACCTAATTTGGAATTAAACAAGAAGATTTTGAGTAGGGATATGGAATTATGTAGCCATAAGAACAGAGGTGTGTAAATTTCTGACACGACATGAACCAAACACGAATTTCACGGGTTTGGGTTTTGTCTAAAGGGTTTGGGTCAGTTTCGTATTGGACCCGGGAACATGTTTTGCTAACCGGGTGGTGTTTGTGTACACCCGATGAGTTTGGGTATTTTTTATGTCAAAATTTGAAAGTTCAAAAATAATCAGCTTAGTATAAACATAATTGCTGTAAAGAATATAAATAGTATGTAAATTTAGATTTTAAAGTATTAATATGTGAAAATTAAATGGATGTGTTGTCTAGGTTTAACAGGCTGTTTTCGTGTCAACCCGGGATTACACGTGTCGTGTTTGGGTTCATTTGTGTGACACGATATGCGGGTTCGACCCGCCAACCCGTGAAAACAACCCGTTTAGCAGCCCTAAGCCAACCCATGAAAACAACTAGGATTACATACATAATACATTGTCACGTGTCATAACAACACATAAGATGTTTTGATGGCTATGATTATCTTTGCTGTCTGCATTATAAAGCTGTTCTGTTCTTTGATGATTCTGTCCTGCTAACGCGCATTTAAATTATGCACAAAAACTGCTAGAAGCTTAAAGTATTTCTCATTTTGGTTAATTGATAAAATCTCCAATCGTAATATAGGTGAAGTTATGAGCGACACAGGTCAAACAAGATATGTGATTCAAGATACGGGTCGTGATAGCGACGGCGATATAAGCCAACTGCCGGATTGTATTCTTCATCATATTCTCTCATTTATTCCCACCAAAGACGTTGTGAAAACCGCCATACTTTCAAAAAAATGGAACAACGTTTGGACTTCCGTTTTGAACCTAGATTTTGACGACGCATTGTTGTACGCTAACGAGGCAGACACTCGGGACCCACCTGACGAAACTTGCTTCATAAACTTTGTAGAACGCGTTCTCTCGTTACGTGATGCATCAAACATCAAGAACTTTCGTTTATCATGTCGCGTTTTCTTTAACGCCTCCTGCATAAATTCGTGGATTTCTTCCGCTATCATGCATAATGTCCAGACGCTCGATCTCTGTCTCTTTGTCGATGATTCGTTTGTGCTCCCGAGCTCCGTGTTTCGTAGTCAAACGTTGACCAGTTTGAAACTAGAAATGAATTGTGTTCTTGAATTCCCGACTGTCATCCATCTCCCATATTTGAAAACCTTGCATTTATCTCTCGTTACATTCGTGAACGACGGCTCAACACAAAAGCTTTTCTCAGGATGCCCGGTTCTCGAAGAGTTGACTTTGGTTGACTGTGAGTGGTTGAACTTGAAGAGCATCACAATCACAAGTTCCACGTTAAAACGATTAACGATCGATGACCTACCGTACTTTGGGCCACCTGACGGGCCTAAAGATTGTAAGATCAAGATTCACACATCAAATCTCGTATACTTGAAGTATACCGGCTATCCGTCAAACGATATCTTCGTGTGTGACGTATCTTCTTTGGTTAAAGCGTACATTAGCGTTCTGATCCCGCATGAAAAGCAGAAAGAAGTTGCTTCTCATGTCGTTAATCTGCTTAAAGGGTTGAGTAAAGTTGCGTTTTTGAATGTATCGGATCATACTATCGAGGTAATTAATTGAATTTAGTAGATTACGACTTTTTTTGTATGATTTTGCCTTGCTGACTTTTTTTTTTTTTTTTTTTTTTTTTGAAGTCTCTTGTATTTGCAGGAAACATGCTGGTTGATCTTCCAGTTTTCAAGAACTTGACTCGTTTAGATTTGACCATGGAAATTGGAGAGTCAACCATTGAAGCGTTGATGAAATTTCTCAACTGCTGCCCAAATCTACAGTGTTTATATTTCTCCGAGGTAGATTACACACGGTTGTAGCTGATTTAACGTATATTTAACAGCAAAAGTACATCCAAAAATTATCTTTTCCAACTTGTTTTAATCCAAGTTTACGACTGATTATTAATCCTGAACAAGTGGGTTACCACCCGCGCTCCGCAGCGGGTTCGAAACGTAGATAAAAATAAGCAAATTGCGAGAGTTAAAGTTGTTTGATGTTTTAGTTAAGGGGCTAAATGTGTCATTATTAAAGTTGAGGGGCTAAGCATGTCATTGTTAAAGTTGAGGGGATAAAGTTGTTTATTATTAAAGTTGAGCGGCTGGAGTTGTTTTAGTTAAGGGGGTAAACATGTCATTGTTAAAGTGGAGGGGCTAAACTTGTTATTAAAGTTGAAGGGCTAAAGTTGGTAATCACCTTCAAAACATATATCCAACGGTCGAAAACCGCATTATAAAGATGAATATATTTATCTAGTTTCAATTAATACACTGTGCAGGGATTCAATCATGATGTATGCTTTGTTGATAACGATTTGATTCGTTCATCACTACCTAAATGCATTTCATCCTGCCTCAAAATGTTGACGTTCAAGAACTTTGACGGGAATGATTCAGAAATATGTTTTCTCAAATGCATTTTGCGGCATGCGTCTGTCCTCAAGAAGATGAATATCTTGTGTTGTGAGAGTTTATTTGGAGATCCAAACAGGCTAAACGCGGTCAAGAAGGCGTTACAAACGGTTTCAAAAGGCTCTAAGTCCTCTGTTGTCATGTTCTCATGAAACCGTAATTACGATGTAAGTGTGTTATTTAATCCTACTGTAGTTGTCCCGTAATTACAATGTAAGTGTTTTATCTAATCCTACTTTAATTGTCTTATGGAAAAAAACTTAGGGGTGATGATTCCTGACACGACCCGAAACACAAACACGACACCTTGTCATTTTAACTCGTTTAATAAAGCGGTTGTGTTTTGGTTGACTTGTTTATCTAAATGGGACGTGTAGAGTTGACTTGTTAAACCCATTTAATCAAACAGGTCGACCCGCCAACCTGTTAATGACATGTTTCAAATTTGACCCATTTAACCCATTTATCTAAACGAGTCAAATGGGTTGACATGTTGGCGGGTTGTTATCAAGGGGTAAATGTTAAAGAGTTGGAGAGTTATAATAATTTAGTCAAACATGATGTTTGACTAATTTATTATAACTCTCCAACTCTATAAAATTTACCCCTTGATAACAACCACCCATTTGACTTGTTTAGATAAATGGGTTAAATGGGTCATGTTCGGATTACAAGATGTTATTCACACACATAAACGTATGGGTCGTGGCGGGTTCAATGATGTGATCTGTATACTGTACGCTCAATGGTTTGACCACAAGCGTTCAAATGATTTGACTGTTTTTGTTTGTCTGTTTAGTTGGTCAGCTGGCTCTCTACGTTTTTGAATATGGCTGCAATGGTTCCCGTTTTTGACTTTTTGGCGCATCTTTCAACGGCTGTTGTGATGAAGGTGTATAGTTAGGAACATATTATGGGTTGTTAGGGTTGTTCACATATACAGATGATATGGGCTGCTCCTGTTTTTGGTTTGATGTAGCCAAACATACATAGAAGCTAACATTTTGTAGGATTTTCTTGTGCTTCTAAACTATACGAGAGCCTTTTCAAGTTCTTTATAAGATCTTAGGTGCCGTTTTTTCGAGTTTCGACACATTTACTTATAAATTTGTTGATTTGGGTTGTTTTTTTTAACGCGTCAAATGGTTAAAATAGGAAGTTAGCGAAGGAAAGGGGTCGTATGGTCGAAGGGCCGAAAGTTGTTTACAGATGCATTGATTATTTGTTAAAAAGGTTAAGAAAAATGTATGTGGTCATTCCTTTCTAGTTTAATGAGGTGTTTAATTTTCAATATAGACTATGAATAATTTGTTAATAAATAATTAGGTAATATTACAGATCTACAGCTGCTTTAAAACATTAGATTTGTTTATGATTAAACAACTAGAAAAGTGGGCTGCTCTAGCTGATTTGGGTTAAGCGAGTTGGCTTGTAGAACCTCTTTGTAGCTTGTTTGAATAATTTTTAATTATGGAAATTTGGATTTTAATGATTTAAACTATCACCTATTAATGCATACCGTCATTTTGATCTATGACGGTTGTAACTTTTACTTTTGTTGTCAATGACAATCTCATTAGCATAATAATAATAAAAAAAAAAATTACACTTGATTTCACTCACAATAATGATTATAAACGAAATTAGGTAAGTTACAAGCAAAATTGAGTGGAAATGAAGTGCACGCCTAGTTTTTTTTAACCGCAAATTCTAGTGTACTCTACTTTACTCCCAATAATTCTAAAATACTCCCTTTGTCTAAGTTTGAACATGAGACATCCCCTCTAAAAAAAACTAGTGCCTTTACTAAGTGGGCTAGCCCCACATTGACAACTGTAAGTCTAGTCAAAATCTATAATAAACATGCTAATACGGTTGCCCTTGGCTACTAAAGTGAAAGTTATGATTGTCATTAGTCTGTGTGGATTATGAAAATCGAGTTTGCCTTTAATTCTTGATTTTTCTGTGTATTGTTAGCTGTTTACTAATGTTATTTTTGGTCTTGCTGTAATTTGAATATGGGTTTAGCTTCTAGCTTAGTTTAAAGATTACGAGTTGAACTGGATCAGCTCGTATTATTTGGTGTTCGTGTGCTGGTTTATCAATACTTGTTTGTTAAACACCCCTAGGGTTGTTGCATCAATTTCAATTATTTTATCGACTTCATTAAACCAAATTGCATTACATATTTGTTTTTTGGGTTTGTTTCAAGCCGAATCGGATTAGGCAATTGGTGTTTGGTTCTAGAAAACTCCCTACAGTTGAAACTGAGGAACCTGTGTCGATTATATTGTACATTAAACATTTAGCCCTTCTGTAAAATGGTATGAAATCGATACAGAACAAGATGGAATAGCGGAAATAGCGACAAAACCAGTGGAGAAATCTTGTTATTAACCAACCAAAAATCCCCAAACTGAACCCTAGATCTTACGATAGTAAGATCTTAATACCAATACAAACAAATGATCACAACAGGTGATCAACAAGAACTCGAAAGGAAAAACAAACCCTAATCGATAACAAGAGAGAAAAGGATGAAACAGACTGCTGGAATGGTGTACGAATCCAGGTGCAACTCTTTTATATCTGCAGCAAAAGAAATTACACTTCAAACCCCACACAATAGGCAGAAACGATCGGAACCCCTGAACTTTTGTATATCCAGTCCCTTCAGTTGCAGCCCTTTTCCAATATGCCCATTGAAGTTATTTGTCTGCACATAAAATGAAAAATATAAGAAAGCCACAAGAATTAAAACTAACATATTTAGTCCTTTTAACATGCCCCCTTAATTCATGTGGCAAACATGTCAACCATACCCAATCTTGCACAAAGAACATTGTGTTGTACAACACTCAGTCCTTTTATAAACTTTATTTTGGAAACTTGTTCATCCACTTTGTTAGTGGGTTTATGAACATGATTTTTTCATTTTTAACAAACTTACAAGTTCATTTTCAAGATCTTCAAGTTTACTAGCATGTTCATCATGGATCTTTCAAGATCCATGTATCTACTTGATAGATCCATGCTTCTAACAAGCATGCATGTGATGGATCTTACCAAAATCACAAAACAACTAACAACAAAATCATCACAAACTTCATACAACACTAAAAATCACTTGTTTATGTTAGATCTTCTTAAATCTTTACTTGTTCATGTTTTAAAGTTTAGTGTTCTTGATGGTTTAACTTGTACATTATAACACTACTAATGAACATCAAAACAAAGGTTTAGAAGACTCACAACTAGCTCTAGTGGCTAGGGAAGTGGCAAAATGAACAAGAAGAGAATGAGAGGATGAATGTGGTGGTTAAAAGCTCCCTTGAGTGGTCCTTGCACTTTCGAGACTTGAAACCTTCTTAGTTGAGCTTGAGACACCTTTGTATGCACTTGGATTGCTTGGAGAATGAAAGGAAAAATTGATGGTGATTTGTGGTATCTTGGCCGAAAGTTTAGAAAGGAAGAAGGGAGTTGTGTAGGTGATTTTTCTTGAAGGAGTTGAAGAGTATGGGAAGGAGTTGGTGTCTTTAAAACATCTCTTATGTCCACCTTTATCATGCACTCAAATATCCAACATCCATTTCTCCAAGTCTTGAGACAATTAGGGGGACTGTGGGCCCCCTTTGAAGCCGTCATAGGGTATGTCAAGTTTCCATAGTTGATGGCCTTTAAGGTTAAAGGGGGAAGGGGTTAATTTAGGGGTTAAGTGTTCTGAAGTGTTTTTAATGTGTAACTAAGTGTAATGTGACCAATATTAATGTTACGACATTAAAACATTGTTAACACTCCATATTTGGTGTTTTGGTAATGTCCGGATAATTGTTCGGTGCTCGTTTCGTTGTCGGTTCGCTAAAATGTTAAGCTATGCAATTTATAAGGTATTATATGTTTTTGTGTTTTAAAAGTATTCCCAATACTTTTTAAGTTGTTTTTTATGTTTAAACATATTTCTGGACTTGTACAATTTATCAGATTCTGAATCCTGCGAAAAATTGTCATTTATGGTCCAAAACGGACACTTTTAAGTTCGTTAAATTTTTCCGAAAAGTATTAACTATTATACTTGTTTTCCCACTTGGGGTTTGATATATTTTTGATGTCGGACCTGCATCTAAGTCCTAAATCTATCATTTAGCTGAGTACTGACGCCGTGGTGACACAGCCTTTCTAACGGGTGAGTTTACTAATTGTTTCGACGCAACGCTTAAATTGTTTCACAATGCGATGAATGAAATGTATGACATGCATGATTTAAATGTATGACATGCAAATATAAAATGTTGACGTTTAAAACACATAATTGCAGACAATAAATAGTTATTAAATGGTACGGAAGTTACCGGATTTGTGCAATTTGTCACATACTCCCCCCTGTTAAAGAGAATTTCGTCCCAAAATTCAAGCTGAGTTATCCGTAGCAGGAGCTTCCTTAAACAAGTGGGGGTATTTGGCTTTGAATGAACCTCGCGTTCCCAAGTATACTCGGGTCCATGTCGAGAGTTCCAACGGACTTTGACTAACTTGATGCAACTTCTCCTTGTTTTCTGGACCTTCCAGTCCATAACCTTAGCGGGTTCTTCTATGAATCGGAATTCGTCGTTAATGTGTATCTCATCCGTAAGGATGATAACCGTTTCTTGTGTTGGACTCTTTTTGTGGTTTGACACATGGAATGTCTCGTATACACCATTGAGTTCATCCGGTAGCTTCAACTTATAGCAAGAGTACCGATCTTTTCCAAGATCTCAAATGGCCCAATATATCGTGGATTTAACTTTCCACGCTTCCCAAATCTGGCTACACCCTTCCAAGGCGAGACCTTTTGTGACAACCCTCACCAAACCAGGTATCCGTACGACTTAATTAATATTTAATAACTGCTTAATTACTGTGCTTGATTGAAATTGTGGATAAACTGCTACCTGAATACTGATACATGTACTTACTTGCATCATACTTTACTTGCTGTCACTCCATTATTTACATACAGAACTCTAGTGACAACCTTGATGCACAAAAGCACAGTAGCACAATGAACGGATAACCTATTAAACGTGCTAACATAGCCAGCACCAGGCAGACACTGCCTCTAAGGCCTGTATGAGCCAGAGATAGTTTACTACACTAGTAAAGAGTGTAGGGATAAGAGGGTTGTAGAACTGCGTCACTAGGTGATAATTACAGTGACCGGATGTGCCTAAAACGTACTTTATGTACAAAATTCAGCACTTTAAATAAAAATTCAGCATTTAGCTAACTAATAAAGTGCCAAAACATGAGAAAAAAATATTACTAGACACTTTCCAAAGTGTCGGGAATTTATTGGGTCACTAAAAATAATATTAACGACACTTTAAACGCTTATTAAGCACTCCAACGGATCAATATCCAACCGTACTACTGGACTTAACCCGGAACATAAACATATTGTCATTGACATTGTTTTCTTTTTTCTGAGCCAGTTAGGGTCCACGAATACCCTAACACCCGTTATATTTTATAACATACTAATAGCTTAATTTAAGTTCCTAAATTAACTAACTAGGCATTTAACCAATTAGTTGAAATTGAACTAATTGCCCACCCCCTTGTGAACGATCGGTTCCCCATGTCCTTTCCACAACTTTTTGAATATTTAATCTTAATGCTTAATATCTAACCAACATAGTATCCATTGGTTTTTTTTTATGAGGATTTATAAGAAAGCCTTATGGATAAACCTTCACTTCACAAAATCCCACTACTCTCTTTTCCCTCTTTGAAGATCAGCCGAGAGCACACATACACCCACATCCATTTTTTTTCCATTTTGATCAAGCTATTCCACATACACACAAGGGTGAGGGATCACGTATAAGGAGGCTCGGTGCTTACGGATTGCCAAGGACCTCACTACATTGCTTTTATCCACTCGTTTTTCGACTAGTTTCTTCCGTAGCCTCGAGCTAGTAGTAAGTGACTCTAAACGTCTTTTTGATCTATTCTAAAGTGGTTAATAAGAATTTTGTCGGTTGAAAATTATGAACACTAGAGATCGAGTTTAAAGTCAAAAAAAAAAAAAAAAACAAAGTGGTTAATAAGTAAATAATAGTGTAAAACTTATAAGTCTAGTTTTAATATGATTATTTATTGTTGTTGATTGCTAGTATGGGAATGGATCGTCACCGAACCACGCTAGAGCTTGTTTACAAAACATGAACTAGCCTTATGTTTAGTCGTAAAGTTTTTAGATGACGAACCCTTTCGAACATAAACATGAACTTGTGTAAAAACAATTTTTTCTTATGAAATAGTGTTCTACACTAGTAGATCTAAGGATCTACAAGTGGTATTTTCGAAGAACCAAGTGTAAGGTAAAATCATATTTTCAAAGCCGGATCTTTCCTAAACAAAGGTGATTTTTATGAACACACAAGTGTATATACACTTGTGTAACAAAAAATTTTAACAAAATTTTTTTTTTTTGTTTTTTTTAAGATTTGACAAGAAGTTGTAGAGATGTATCTTCTTAAAAACAAGATTCTCAAGAAACCGAGTTTATCTATAAAAAGATCTACTAAAATTATGTGGAAAGTTACTACATATTTTACACAAACCACAAGTTCATGTGTTTTACGATTTATATCTATTTTGACTAGTTGTGTTGATGGAATATTGTTTGTTAATGTTGGGAACATTGTTGATGTGAATCTTTAAAAGAAAATGATACGCTAGAAAGCGTGGCCACCTCCAGTTACAGGGGAAACTCTGGCGAAATTTTCCAAAAATGTAACACTTGTAAATATTTTTATTACAAGTGTTATGGATACATTTTTTTTACTTGTTTTCCCAAATAACTTTCGCCACGATTTTTATTACAAAACTTCCAAAAGTCGGAGGTGGGATTTTCACAAAATAAAACTTGATAAATATATATTTAGTATATATTTTTCATAACAACACTTGTGAGATTTTTATGGTTACTTTGTGAAACTACGTAAATATTATTTTCAGGGTAAAAATAATATTACCGAATGTTAACGACTCTAAAATAATACGAACGCCTTCACAATAAATATTAAGTTACAACGGTATTATTAATACCACCCGATCTTTAAACGTAACTTACGCATTTTCGGAAAAATACTAATGAACGCGTATTTTGACAAGAGTATTATTTTGGGAAAAATTATAAGGATTAAAATATAATATTTTTGGGAAAAATATTTATATTTTGGAAGTAAAGTATTTTTGATTAATGAGATAAAATATATTTTATTAAGTGAGACTTAACAATATATTAGGATAATTCGCGAACGCACATGTATTAAAGCCCCCATCCTTGGGAAGGAAGATGTTTACTAAATAATTACGAAGTGTAAACACGAAATAGTTGTCTAACTATTTCCCCAAAAACTTAAACCTTAAACTAAGGCACGACCGTCCGTCTAATAGAAGTTAGTACGTGTAGGTCGTCGCACAGCAGATTGACCAGGAGATTTTTCTTGTTAGAGACGCACCACAGTGAGTTCATGTCCCCCTTTTCTCTTAACTGTTTTCAGTTTTCTAAACTGCGGGGGTGAAATACATGTTACTATGATTACAAGTACTTTTTACATGGTATGGATAGCGTAAGGAGGGTTATTACTTAGATCATGTGAATGGGTAGGCTATTATCGTAAGACCATTAATCCTTGTATAAGGACCGAGAGGCATGAGTGATAGATCTATCGGGTGTTGCGAGCCCCACACATGAGCCAGCGTGTGGCTGCATGTGGTGACTATGTCGTTCCGCCGGAAGGACCGGTATGAAATACGCGTTACAGGTTTGAGTGCTTCCTAGGCCATTTCACTTATTAATGTATTAGCTACACATTAATTGATCTCCTTTTTCCTTATTGCTACATACCAGGAATTTTCATACATACAGACATTTTACAAAGGTTTATATCAACTCACATACACATGAACTCGCTCAACATTATTGTTGATTTTTTTTCAACTTACATGTATTTCAGGGAACTAAAGATCTGGCGCGGTATGTTACGTTTTCCCGCTGCATAAGAGTTTCGAGGTCATCCAAGTTTAAGGGATGTGACTTTTTCCTGGACGAGTCACAGTTCTTAAACTGCGTTTATTTCGCGTTGGTGTTTATGTCTTTCAAAACAATGTTTTATGTTGTTAGGTTGTAATTCCCGTTGCATGAGTCAATGCCGTAAGACAATGTCATGTTACTTACGTTTTAAAACTCAAATCTATGGATGATCTTGCATGGTTTTTATTTCATATAGCTTGTTATGATTAAGCTATGGTATTAAGAAGTCACACCAAATTAACCACGCTTCCGCAAAGCCAGGGTGTGACAGCTTGGTATCAGAGCTCTGATCATAGCGAACTAGGATTCCTTCTCGAGTCTAGACTATGATCACTAGGGCTCTCACGAAAACATTTTTACTGCATACCACTTAAGTCCAGATCCAAAACGTTTTTACAAACAAATGTTGAGCACATTTTATTTATTATTTTTAGGCTCAGTCTTGGAGGTTGAGGCTCGGTCTTGGAGACCGAGGCTCGATCTAAGAGATCGAGGTAGATGGCTAGTAAGACTAGGAGGAGTAGGCTCAGTCTTGGAGGCTGAGGCTCGGTCTTGGAGGCCGAGGCTCGATCTGAGAGATCGAGGTAGATGATAGAGTAGTCTTAGAGGCTGGGAGAATTTGGCTAGTGGGACTAGGAATGTCAGTCTAGGAGACTGGGAGGCTAGTGGGACTAGGAGAATTATTTGATTGTTTATTGTTGACTAGCATGTTTATATGATTATATGATTGATTGTTATACGTATATGTGTTTGTGTTACAAACGTCATGCTTTCATCATGTACTAGAAAGATGGACACTACGAATCCCATGGCCATAGTATCAGACGACATAGTTTCATCGGAGCACGAGGTGTACATTTCCGATACTACCGGCACAGACAATGACGACTTTCAGCCCTTTTGCGCTGCCTGAAGTCGTAGCAGAGCCTACTGATGGCCATCTTGTTGAGAATTTGCCACTCGCGGTGATCCCTGCTCCTGTGCCCCTTGCCGCTTATCCTGTTGTTGATATGCCCCCCCCCCCGACGTGGCCTCTGACGACGATAACGATCTACTAGAGGAGGACCCATTTGAGGGCGAGGCCCTATTGCTTCTGGTATTAGCCTACTGCTTGCGGACGCTCCTGCAGGGGAAACTCATGCCCATTCCCCTGTCCCAGACTCATTTGAGTTTCTGACATCCGCATTTTCGCATATACAGGGAGTGCAACACCATTCACACAACGCCGACCCTGATACGACATCATCGGCTGCACCGGTTCCCGCACACAGCTTTGAGTTTGATCACAGTATTGAGGGTGATCCTGTTCTTCCATTTGGTTTTGATCCAGACCATGACCTTGAGTTCATACACTTAGACCAGCCCTTGGAGAATCCTGTAACCCCCTGTGATGGTTGATCCAGCTGATTTTGAGATGGAGTTTGTTTATCCGGAGCCAGCCGTGGCCCCTGAGCCAGGCGTTGCTCCTAACACCGCATTGGAGCATGACTGATGTGCGTGAAGTGTGTTATATTTTTGATATATATATTTAAGCCCTTTTTACACTTTTAGCCAAGTTTTAAATTTATAAAACACGATATTCACTAACACTAAACACACATATGGGCAAGTGCACCCATCGTGGACGTAGTATAGTGTTGGTAAGATACCGAGGTCGTCCAAGGACACAAGAGCTTTTAATACCGGTTTATCCTCAACGTCTAATCAAATCAAAAAGGTTAGAAAAATGTTTTAAACTAAGAAAAATAAAAACTAACTAAATGCTGAAAATAAAAATAAAATAAAAACAGATAGACAAGATGAATCACTTGGATCCGACACGTGTATTAGTATAACCTTTGATTATTTTCGCACTTTTGCACTTGTTTAAGAGATTATCTTAGTTATTGTAGTAGGCCCCTCTTTTGAAGGCGACGTTACCCTCAACCCAGTAGTTTGAGTCAGCAAGGATACAATCCTAAAGGGTCGGATTATTGAAAGATAATGAATTAAGTTATTAATGCAAATTATGGTAGGCCCCGCTTTTGGCGGTGACGTTACCCTCGGCTAAGTAGTCTGAGTCAGCAGGGATACAGTCCTAAATAGCCGGGTTATAGTATTAATAGTAGTTAACTTATGAGGGGGGTCAAAGAGTTTGGGTCCCCGCCATCCAATACCTATGGGCATTGAAGGAGATCCTACTAAATTTGACCCAGGTCCCAAGCAGGACCTCTAAACGCTGAACAAGGGCAAGACCCTTACCAAACCGTTCCCTTAACCCCCGACCAGGTAGCCAACATACCTCCATATAGACCGTGGAGATATGAATGGTGAAAATCTTTTATTTTATATAGACAGTAAAATAATGCCAAGACACCACGGACAAACGATAAGGAAAGATCACCTTCAACATAAGTAACTAGTTATTAAAGTCATTAATACAAAACCAAATAAAAAGTGCAAAAGATTAAAAATAAAAAGTATTATACTAAACACTTGTCTTCACCAAGTGATGTAAGAGACTTAGGCAAACATGGCCTTGATTGTCAAGAACTCTTACGATCAATCTTGGATCCCGAGACGACTCACACACTCTACGATGGACAATGGATGATGGTGGTGGATGATGGTGTTATGGTGGTGGTGGGTGGTGGATGAGGTGTGAGAGAGGTGGTGTGCCAAGGGATGAGAGAGAATGAAGCCAAGCTCCTCTATTTATAGGCTGAACAGAAGGCTGGACACGGCCCCGTGTCCGCTGGACACGGCCCTGTGCCCGCCTGACACTCTCTCTCCTCATTAATTGTAATTGCGAATTACAATTAATGCGCCTGCTGTACTTTCACCACGCCCCCGTGCTCGCTGGACACGGCCCCGTGGTGGGCAATGGAAGCTTCTACTGGTTTGTCTTTTCTGCTGCTTCCTGGGCACGCCCTCGTGTTCGCTGGACACGGGGCGTGTTCAGACTCTGTTTCTTCTTCTTTGCCTTGGGAGGTGCCGTTGAGGGTCCGGGCAGTCCACTTTTGTTCCTTTTCTTGTATTTATGGTAGAATTAGTAGTCTTTTTGCTTCTTTTGTGATTTTGAGCTCATTTCATCCTGAAAATACAAAAGGAAGACAAAAACACGATTTTTCCAACATTAGTACTTAAAAAGGGTTAGTTTTATGCCTTAATTGATGTGTTTTATATGTTGCATTTTACACACATCAATGACCCTGTTCATGCCGATGCACCTGCTGTTGCTCCTTGATTGATCATCTGCTTGGACGAGAGAAAATTTGGGGTAACTGTGCAAGACAATTTATTATTACGGGGGCCCACGTAATAACGACTTGTAGTGCACAGAAATCCTGGTGGACTCTGCGGGTCAAGCTAATGAAAACCAATGTGGCAGGAAATAACTCGAACACGAATAACCAAGGCGATGAAGCCTCGAGTTCATTCTATTTCAAGCAACAAGCCAAATTGGCAAGCCTATGTGAAGGCTCAGAAATTTATTTCCCCACCCATACATTGAGTATATTTACATGTAAAATTAGGTGAGTACATGATGGCTTATGGTGCTATGTATCTCATAGACAATTGGAAAGTTGTCTAACCCACTTCATACCATTTCGGCAGAAGAGAATGCCACCCAGGCGTGACACAAACACCAGTATGTTGCCAAGGATAGAAGCCGAGATGCGAAAACGCAACTCACAGGCAATTGCATGACATGAAGCACTCCGCTCTAAGCACAGCGATGGCACTACTGGAAATAACCCCCCCCCCCTAACTGACCGCACCGCTTGCTACATTCTTCTCTACAACGCTCGATAAGCCGATTTGATGGTCCCTATAAACGCACTATGCTAACTATAAACCCTTACCATTCCTCGCATTATGAAAAACAAACACAGGATAAGTTGCTCCTATAACATCAACTGCAGTTAAGGATATGAGTCGCGGAACGTTGAAGCTTGAGCTGACACCACAAAGGGCAACTTCAAATACAAAACATTACATAACCGAAGACATGAGTTAAGTGTCTACATCACAAGACAGCATATTGTCTGAAGACTTTAAGTAAAACACCACGTCCTCCACCAGCATGCTTTGATCCGCCACATACATCAAGACTCCTTTATGCTCTTGACCTTTGTTCCTTCACCATTCCTGGGATTCTGATGTTCATGTCTAAACTATCGAGCGATAGAGCAAATAATTACTTCAACGTATATTCAAGCTCGAGGAGGGACTCACGCACGTTAACAGTATACTTTTCTTTCCTCCCCCACCTCAGTCACCAGTATAGTTGCTTTCTGGATTAAGCGGATTGCATTACTCTTGGGAAAAGATGCTAATGATAAGCGGGGATTTCGGAGACTTTTGAGGATCACTTCTGACCACGTAATTGTGATACACCGATATACTTGTTGGACAAGGGTAGGGTGACCCTATGTCCCTTCTGATGTGATGCATTTTGGTAAGACACAGTGATTGTGGCCGGAGGATAATGAAAGCCCGATCATCTTTAAACATGCGACAATACTTATGACTAATGACTGACGAAAAATATCGTCGCTATGCTCTCACTAAGCACATTGATGATTTACATATCTGTGCTATAACTATAATACCACATGTTTACTTGCTACGTTCCTATTTGCAAGCTGTGCTATAACCGTGATGATATGTGATTAATTGTTAAACAACTGCGTATTTACGTAAATGTAATATACCTCTGAGGTCTTATTCGTTAAACAGAGACTTATGTGCTCGTGTCCTTACTAAGACCCGACCTAACCGACTTCCTTCTAGGAAGATGTCGACTCGAGGGAACACCGATACCAACAACCCTTTGCCGACGACAGAGGCGGAATTTCAAGAACGCCTCTTACAGTTCATCGCACAGTACGAGGCCTTTCGCCCCGGAAACAAACCACCCAACGGCTGCACCTACAAGCAGTTCTTAGGCTGCCAGCCCCTACATTTCGACGGCACTGGGGGTGCCGTAGCCTTCGTGCGCTGGGTTGAGAAGACAGACACTGTTTTGCGTGCGAGCAAATGCGCCCCAGAGGATCAGGTCACGTACATTTCCGGGCTGTTCCGAGATGGGGCTCTATCATGGTGGAAACTACAGGTTCAGACAATAGGCGAGGCTGTTGCGTATGCTTTATCATGGGACGAGCTAAAAGAGCTAATGTATAAAAAGTACTGTTCGAGAACAGAAAGCCAGAAGGTGGAGACTGAGTTCTGGAACTTGAAGATGGAAGGTCCAAAAATAGCTGAGTATGTGGAGAAGTTCCAAGTTCTGTCGCGTATTGTTCCTTACATGGTAGATCCGGAGTTTAAGAGGATTGAGCGTTTCATTTGGGGATTGGCACCCCAAATCATGAGCATGGTGACGACATCAAAGCCTGCAACAATCACTGAGGCCATCAATCTAAGTGTAGCCTTGACTGAAGAGGCAATCAGGATGAATAAATTTTCAATCTCTGAGGAGAAGAAGGAGACTCATGTAGAGTCATCTGGGGACAACAAGAGAAAGTTGGCGAATTTCAAACAGGGTACCCAGTCGAGTAGCAACAACAAGGCCAAAAAGAGAAAAGAGTACATGGGTAAGCTACCTAAATGCGACAGGTGCCGACGTCATCATACCGGGCGATGTAAAAATGGGAAGTGTGACAACTGTGGCAAAGTGGGACACAATAGGGAAACATGTTGGCGTGAGACGAAGCGTGGAAAGAAAGGAAAAGGAAAAGATAAGGGATGTTACAACTGCGGGGATATGAGGCACTATAGGAAAGATTGCCCAAAGAAGATTAGACAAAATTATGGGAAAGATGTCTAACACCGGGCTAAGGAAGCACGCCAGGAATCCAAGCATGGATATCGGTACGTCCCATATTACTCAACGCTATGCATCCGTTTTATTTGATACTGGTGCCGATTATAGCTTCGTGTCATTAGAGTTTAAGAATATGCTTGGGTTAGCCGCTAGTAAGTTAGATATTCCGTACTCAATTGAATTGGCTAATGGAAAGATAGTAGAAGCCAACGAAGTTATCAGAGGTTGTGTGATCGAATTGGGAGAGCGTGAGTTTGCTCTGGATCTACTACCAGTCCAGTTGGGAAGCTTCGACGTGGTGGTAGGAATGGATTGGTTATCAGGCAACAAGGCTGAGATAGTTTGTCACGAAAAGGTAGTTCGTATCCCAACTGATGATGGTGAGACCATTGTGGTTCACGGAGAGAAGCGCGATACGCTGTTAAGAATTATCAGTTGCTTGAAAGTGCGGAAGTGTTTGCAGAAGGGATGCGCTGCCTTTCTGGCACACATTGTAGACAAGAAAGCTGAAGAACCGAAGATCGAAGACATCCCTGTCGTTAGGGACTACCCGGAAGTCTTCCCAGAAGACTTGCCCGGACTGCCGCCTCTGAGGCAAGTAGAGTTTCGCATCGATTTAGTTCCAGGCGCTGCGCATGTGGCTAAGGCACCCTATTAACTTGCTCCGTCTGAGATGCCGGAACTGTCGACACAACTTCAAGAGTTGTTAGACAAGGGATTTATACGTCTTCCATAGGCTTGCCAAGCAATCAATCCTCCTCCTTTTTAACTTTTTACCTTTGTAAATATCAAGAGGACTTTTTGGGTGAAGGCTTGGGTTTAAAGGTGGGTGGTTGGTTAGTGGTTAGTAAAAAGGGCGAAAATCGTAACAAGCGTCGGTTTTCGTGAAGTACCTTGTTTTTAGTGACTTTTTTATTTTGAAGTATTTCTCCAAACAAGCTTTTATAGCTTTTGTTTGTTTTTGACTTCATCATTTTTTTTTTGATCGTCACATAAAAAGGCGAGTTTACGAAAAAGCGAACTTGTTACTAAAAAAAATAAATAAAAAGGTTTTTGGTGGGTAAAAAGGGTTTTGGGGTAATGAAATGAAAGGTTTAGGCTCAAAGGGGCTATCTAGGGGGATTTTGGGTAGGTAAAAAAAATGAAAAATAATGGTTTTGAAAGAAAAATGGTTAGTCCTAATGCCTCCATCATTTACTTACTTGGGTTTAAGTTGGTAAGGACCGGGAATGTATCGTCGTGGCAAGTTCTAGATTTGTAAGGACCGAGCGGCTATTCACACAAGAAACGAAAAATGAGCATTTAATCTAAATATGTGTATTTTTATGCTCAATAAAGGCTCAAAACTCACTTTTGTGGGAATGGGTTTTTAATGTGACCAAGCATATATAATCGAATTTTAAACTAGACTTGTTATGCCGTTTCATAATTTTCTTATGTTGGTTCCTTTTTTATCACGACGCTATCGGTTGTAAACTTGTAAAAATATAACCTTTTTAGAACTTGTTATTCCCAACTTAAACTAAGACAAGTAAATAAAAAAATGAAAAAGTTTTTGAAAAAAAAAATTTGGGGTGTTTAGCGGTTCTAATAGAGTTTTGTGTAAGGCTTGTTTTTAGGATTTTGCAAAATTTCAAGGGTTTAAGCATCCCCCCCACACTTAAATTACACATTGTCCTCAATGTGTCCAAAAATAAAGTTTTTGGTTGATTAGAATGTATAAAAGTGTGTTTAAAAACAAAGGTTTGTGTTACTGGCATTCTGGACACGGCCCCGTGTCCATTGGACACGGCCCCGTGGTGAACTGCCAGTAACGAAAACTTACAGAAGGTGGACACGGGGGCGTGTCGGGTGAACACGGCCACGTGTCGGGCAAAAAATTGCAGGTCAGTAGCCAAACAGCAGATCTGGGAGATGGACACGGGGGCGTGTCGGCTGGACACGTCCCCGTGTGGACAGTCTGTTAGCCCGAAAAATAGGTTTTTCTCCCGGTTTCTCCATCCTGGGGCTGCAAGTGCTAATGTTTAGCACTCTAACCCTTGCATTGCACCTGTTTAATCCTTCAATACCAACCAACCAAGCACAAACCATCCTAATTTACCATTGTCAAGCATTATCCAAACATAAAGTAAAAACGAAATAAAGATAAAAAGTAGTTAGGGAAAGTAAATTGTTCGACAAATGGCACGCAGGCCATGAATTGTTTGATAGATAAGAAGGGCATTCAAACCTGTGGGCTCATCACCAGCCAGCCCCTTGTTCCTCCAAGCCTCCTACTCCATGTCTTCATCACTACCATCACCTCCACCCCCTTGCCTCGCCATGTACTCCCGGATGCTACCGATATCATCTTGTATATCGTTAATGTTGCGTTCGATAGCTCCAACCCGGTGGTGTGTGTTGTTGGCGAGGTTGTAGGTGTTCCTTGAGCACATGAGGTTTTCCTGCAAAAGATCATGTAAACTTTGGAAGTTAGGAAAACCGCCTCCTTGAGAGGAGGATTGGCCCGCATCGCCTTGGGGTGGATACTGAAAATGGGGAGGTGGTGCATGAAGAACTAGAGCCTCCTGCGGATTCCATGCGTAGCCTTGCGTCCTCTGAAAGCTCACCGTCCCGTCCTCCGCTTCATAAAGCAGGTTCATGGCTCGGCAGATGTGATAATCGACCCGTCCCGACCATGGACTCCTTTCGAAGGACCTTGGAATATTCGTGAAGTGCTTGAAAAGACGGTACACCCATCCCCCGAAGAAGATTGGTGTAGGAGCAGAAGCAAGGCGGTTCAAGTGCATGTTTCGCAGTAGGAGGTAAGGAACATCGAGAGGCTTCTGGTTGTGGATGCAGTGAAGGACAACCAAATCTTTTAACCCAACAACGCCACTACTGTCATGGCGTTGGTTCAGCGAGTACGTGAGGAGCCTGTGGATGTATCGGTATAGTGGGTCCCTCAGTTTGGTACTTTTGGTGCTGCTCGGGTTGTAGATTCCTTCACCTATTTGAGCCCATGCGGCTTGGCGTTCGGTTGCATCCAAGTCTCGTAACCCCCCTGTATTCTTTTCATTCCCCGCTTCCTCTTCACTGTACAGCCCAATGATGGCTCCAAACTGTGCCATGGAGGTTCTAAATGTGGTCCCTCCACATCGAAATTCGACCGCGTCATGATCAAACGGTTCGCGCCTCGAGTTGAAAATGAAGGTGCTATAGAACTCCATCGTGCATTGATGTACCGACCGTAGTCGGGTGGTCAATGCGACATGCAGTGGACCCCTCACAATGTTGTTGAAGCGGTCAAGTTGGTTCACCATGGTTAGCAAATCAGTACACGCCCGCCTTGGGTACTCTTCCGGTCTTGTTTGTAGAACCTCGTACCGTGCCCTAGCGTCCAGTTCATTTGCGCTAAACCTTGTGAATTTCGACATCTGAAAAGAATACGTAAAAAGTTAGTACGAAACAAGGAAAATCAGAGTGAAACTGCAAACAGTGGGCTGGACACGGCCCCGTGTTCAGCGGACACGGCCCCGTGTCCAGGCGTCTGTAACCCAAAAATTCCATTTTTCGTCCCGGTTTCGAAAACCTGAAAATTTTTAGCCCAATAGTAGCGGTTTCCCCCGAAAATGAAACCCTAAGTGTCATTTTTCTCAAAACAAACCGTTAACCCTTTCAATTTCGTGTTTTTCGGTTCAAGAACAAGGGTTTGGGGTTTTATTTGGAAATCGGACAAATCTATCAACAATACATGCTTATTTACTTTCTACTACTCTAATCTAAACTACTACTAACAAATTTCATCAAAAATTTTGAGTTCAATCCGGATGAACATGAAGAACCCTAGATTTTTCCCCAATTTTTGATGTTTTAACTACATGCAAGTAACTAATCTAACTACTAATGAAGATAGAATCATACCTTGACGTTGTTAGATTCGGTGGTGACGTAGAAAAACTGCAGAAAATCGCCTCGAACCAGAGAGTTTTCGGCTAAACGGGGCGTGTGGAATGGTGTAACTGATAGGAAAAGAGGGTTTTATCCCGACAGTCGCCTCGACACGGCCCCGTGTCCAGCGGACACGGCCCCGTGCCGGGCAAAGTTTTTTTTAAATTTTTTTTTACGTGCTCGTGTGCATGCCCCTTATTTCCGAAAAATGGTTAGAAGATTTACCGGTTTTTTAAACGTACACTTACCTGTAACATGTCGGGTATGAGTTTACTCGTTAACCGTTTGAAGTGAGATCTCCTCTTCCTCATCCTCAATGGATCCTCGGTAGAGTTTCAGCCGTTGGCCATTGACTTTAAATGGTGTCCCATTTCGAGTTTTAATTTCTACTGCACCGTGTGGAAAAACATGGGTGACGGAAAAAGGTCCTGACCACCTAGATTTTAACTTACCAGGAAATAATCGAAGTCGTGAATTAAACAATAGAACTTGGTCTCCCACCCGAAATTCATTAGATTTAATATATTTATCATGCAAATTTTTCATTCTTTCTTTATAAATTTCGGAGTTAGAATACGCACAATTCATAAGCTCGTCTAATTCGTTTATTTGACAAAATCGATTTTTACCGGCATTTTCCAAATCTAAGTTTACGTTTTTTATTGCCCAGTAGGCTTTGTGAGCTATTTCTACTGGCAAGTGACAACTTTTTCCATAGACGAGTTTATATGGGGTTGTGCCTATAGTGGTTTTATAAGCAGTTTGAAAAGCCCATAAAGCGTCGTCTAATTTATCGGCCCATTCTTTTTTATTTATTCCTACGGTTTTTTCAAGTATTCGTTTTAAACCTCGATTAGTCACTTCGGCTTGCCCATTTGTTTGAGGGTGATATGTTGTTGAGACCCGGTGATAGACCCCATACCTTGTTAATATTTTTTCGAGTTGATGATTGCAAAAATGGGTACCTCTATCACTTATCAAAGCCTTTGGTGTCCCGAAACGAGAGAACAGCTTTTTCAGAAATTTTACCACCACTCTTCCATCATTTGTTGGAAGAGCCTCGGCCTCTGCCCATTTAGACAAGTAATCGACTGCCACAAGTATATATTTGTTTCCCTTTGAAGGTGGGAAAGGTCCCATGAAATCGAGTCCCCACACATCAAAGATTTCACAGACGAGAATGCCATTTTGAGGCATTTCGTTTTTGGAAGAAATATTACCTGATCTTTGGCATGCATCACATGTCTTTACAAGGTTTTGTGCATCCTTGTAAATGGTCGGCCAGTAAAATCCTGAATCAAATACCTTTCGTGCGGTACTTGCGGCACCATGATGTCCTCCGTATGGACCTTCATGACAGTGATGGAGAATTCTTCGTGCTTCATTACCATAGACACACCTTCGGATGAGCTGGTCGGCACACATTTTGAAAAGATAGGGGTCTTCCCAAAAGTAATGCTTTACATCAGCAAAGAATTTTTTTCTTTGGTGATGTGGCCATCCTTTGGTGACTACACCGCTAGCTAAGAAGTTAGCGTAGTCGGCATACCATGGTTCTTGTCTACTCTCCATCATCTCCAAGGATTCTGTGGGAAATTTCTCGTTGATTTGCTCGTCTCTAGTTGTCTCCAAAGCTGGGTCTTCTAAGCGTGAGAGATGATCTGCAGCAGTGTTTTCTGCTCCTCTTTTGTCCTTGATTTCAATGTCGAATTCTTGGAGGAGTAGAATCCATCTTATCAAACGAGGTTTTGCGTCTTGCTTCTTGAAGAGGTACCTGATGGCTGCATGGTCTGTATAGACTATTGTTTTAGAAAGAACAAGATAAGAACGAAATTTATCAAAAGCAAATACCACCGCTAGTAATTCTTTTTCTGTAGTTGTATAATTTTCTTGCGCATCATTAAGAGTTTTACTAGCATAATAAATTGGGTGGAAATGTTTTTCTTTTCTTTGTCCCAAGACTGCTCCAACAGCGAAGTCACTTGCATCGCACATGATTTCGAAAGGAAATTTCCAATCTGGCGCTATCATGATAGGTGCATTGACTAGCATTTCCTTGAGGGTTAGAAATGCTTGATTGCATTCCTTGTCAAAGATGAAGGGTGCATCTTTTTCAAGTAATTTTGTTAGAGGCCTTGAAATTTTTGAAAAGTCTTTGATAAACCTTCTATAAAATCCGGCATGTCCTAGGAAACTTCTGATTGCTCGCACGGAGGATGGAGGAGGTAATCGAGAAATAGTCTCTATTTTTGCTCGATCAACTTCCATTCCTTCGCTTGAGATTTTGTGACCGAGTACTATTCCCTCTGTTACCATGAAATGGCATTTTTCCCAGTGAAGGGCGAGGTTAGTTTCCTCACATCGGGATAGCATTCGTTCAAGATTATCGAGGCATTGGTCATATGAGTCTCCAAAGATGGAAAAGTCATCCATGAAGACTTCCATTGTCTTTTCGATCATATCATGGAAAATGGCGACCATACAACGTTGGAATGTTGCAGGCGCATTACATAGACCGAATGGCATGCGTCGATATGCAAAAGTTCCGTAGGGACATGTGAAAGTTGTTTTCTCTTGGTCTTCTGGTGCTATCGGTATTTGAAAGTAACCTGAAAAACCATCTAAGAAACAATAAAATTTATGACCGGATAATCTTTCTAACATTTGATCAATGAAGGGCAAAGGAAAGTGGTCTTTCCTAGTCGCTTCATTTAATCGCCTATAATCTATACAGACTCTCCATCCTGTGACGGTTCTTGTTGGTATTAATTCATTTTTCTCGTTAGTTATTACCGTCATACCTCCTTTCTTTGGGACTACTTGAACGGGACTTACCCACGGGCTATCGGAGATAGGGTAGATTAGTCCGGCGTCGAGTAGTTTGATGACTTCATTCTTAACCACTTCTTGAACATTGGGGTTCACTCTTCGTTGTGGTTGAATTACCGTCTTGTAGTCATCATTCATTAAAATTTTGTGCGTGCACATGGAAGGGCTTATTCCTTTAATATCTACAAGCTTCCAAGCGATCGCGTTTTTGTGTTTTTTAAGTAGGTTAACTAATTTCTCTTTTTCTTTATTACTTAATTTAGATGAAATAATTACGGGTAAACTACCTTCTTTGCCTAGGAAAGCATATTCCAAACCTTTAGGAAGTTCTTTGAGCTCAATGGGTGGGTCTTTAGAAGACACCTTATTTTGTGGCTCATCTAGATCAAGAACCTTAAAGGTTTGTTCTATGGCTATCTCTTCCTCGACAAAGTGGTCCTCTTCGTTGGTTGTATCGGGTGGTTCAGCTTCATCTTCAATTAGGGGGTCATTGTTGCCAAAAGGATATTTCATTGAGCGCTCAAGATCTATGCTCCTTTTGAATGCCCCTAATTGGAGAGGTAGATTGTTAAATTTCCGGTTTTCAAAGCTTTATGAGTTTGTACAAAAGGTTTTCCCAAGACTAAGGGGGCGTCATCTAGGATGACGAAGTCGGTTGGGATTACCATTTGATTTGTTTGAACCAAAACATCTTCAACTACACCGATTGATTTTATTACTTTCCGATTGGATAGAAAAATGGATATTTGAAGTGGAGTAAAATCACTAACACTTAATTTTTTAAAAATGTAGTTAGGCATTATGTTAACACAAAGATCCTTATCGATGGTGATATTGCTAATAAATGAATTTTGAAAGAAACATGGAACCGGTGTAATGTTAATTTCAAAAGGATCTTCTTTTATTAGCGAGGTTTGATCATTAGTTAACTTAACACTTACTAAGTCTTTGATTTTAGCACTAGTGTTTAACTCTTTTAAAAACTTGGCATGAGGGGTTATTAAACAATGATTTTCGAAAGTAGGTGACAAGAGGTTAATTTCTTCAAAATTAGACTCTTCTTGAATTTTAACATTATCGGACTCACCATTTTCGTTGTTTAACTCATGTGTCGGTTTTTCACTTTCTTGTTCTTCCATTTTTACACTTTCAACTATCTCTACGTTATTATCATTTTTTAGCTCTTCTCTTGCGCGGGATTCCTCTTCCCTTGCGCGAGATTCTTTTTCCCTTGCGCGAGATTCTTTTATGCAACGTTCGATAGTTTTAATGTGTTCTAATATCCTATTGGTCACTTCGGTGAGATTGAAAGAATTTGGATCCTCAAAGCTTGAATCCGGTTGTTCGATCCTTGGTTCCTCATAGTACTCATATGAAGTAGATGGTTCACACCATTGTTCTTCATTGTAAGCATATGATGGATAAGGGTCGAAACTTTGTTCTTCATAGTACTCATATGAGGTGGGTTGTTCACGCCATGATTCCTCATAATAAGTGTATGAAGGTGGTGGCTCATATGTTGAATCTTCAAAGTATGAGTATGAAGGCTCATACCTTGGTTCCTCAAAATATGAGTATGAGGGAGTAGGTTCATACCTTTGGTCTTCATAGGATGTGTATGAAGTTGATGGCTCGTACCTGGGCTCCTCATAATGGTTGTATGAATTGGATGGTTGATATGAGTTATTATATTGAACCGAGCGTGCGTTACGACAATTAGTGCAATAATTACCCCTATAATCATCCTCATCATAGGTGTAGTTGTAACCTCTTGAGTATTGATCCATAAGAATCACTCAACAGACCACAACTGAGTCTCGGGGCCAGAAAACAAAAATAAGACGGAAACAGAAGCTGGACACGGCCCCGTGTTGAGTGAACACGGCCCCGTGTTCAGGGTCTGTATCTGGGCGTTTTAATTAAATTTACTGGTCACGTTGAGCACGGGGGCGTGTTCAGTGAGCACGGCCCCGTGTTCAGACTCTGTATCTGGATATCTACTCTAAAAATATGCAGCACGGGGGCGTGTTCAGCGAGCACGGCCCCGTGTTCAGGCTACTGTAAATGCAAAACTAAACTAAAATGCAGAAAAAAATGCGCGCGTTTTGAAAAGGTTTTGAAAAACTGATTAGGCCGTTGATTTTAAGCTTTCTTAAAATCCTTGTGTCCCCGGCAGCGGCGCCAAAAACTTGATGTGCGTGAAGTGTGTTATATTTTTTATATATATTTAAGCCCTTTTTACACTTTTAGCCAAGTTTTAAATTTATAAAACACGATATTCACTAACACTAAACACACATATGGGCAAGTGCACCCATCGTGGACATAGTATAGTGTTGGTAAGATACCGAGGTCGTCCAAGGACACAAGAGCTTTTAATACCGGTTTATCCTCAACGTCTAATCAAATCAAAAAGGTTAGAAAAATGTTTTAAACTAAGAAAAATAAAAACTAACTAAATGCTGAAAATAAAAATAAAATAAAAACAGATAGACAAGATGAATCACTTGGATCCGACACGTGTATTAGTATAACCTTTGATTATTTTCGCACTTTTGCACTTGTTTAAGAGATTATCTTAGTTATTGTAGTAGGCCCCTCTTTTGAAGGCGACGTTACCCTCAACCCAGTAGTTTGAGTCAGCAAGGATACAATCCTAAAGGGTCGGATTATTGAAAGATAATGAATTAAGTTATTAATGCAAATTATGGTAGGCCCCGCTTTTGGCGGTGACGTTACCCTCGGCTAAGTAGTCTGAGTCAGCAGGGATACAGTCCTAAATAGCCGGGTTATAGTATTAATAGTAGTTAACTTATGAGGGGGTCAAAGAGTTTGGGTCCCCGCCATCCAATACCTATGGGCATTGAAGGAGATCCTACTAAATTTGACCCAGGTCCCAAGCAGGACCTCTAAACGCTGAACAAGGGCAAGACCCTTACCAAACCGTTCCCTTAACCCCCGACCAGGTAGCCAACATACCTCCATATAGACCGTGGAGATATGAATGGTGAAAATCTTTTATTTTATATAGACAGTAAAATAATGCCAAGACACCACGGACAAACGATAAGGAAAGATCACCTTCAACATAAGTAACTAGTTATTAAAGTCATTAATACAAAACCAAATAAAAAGTGCAAAAGATTAAAAATAAAAAGTATTATACTAAACACTTGTCTTCACCAAGTGATGTAAGAGACTTAGGCAAACATGGCCTTGATTGTCAAGAACTCTTACGATCAATCTTGGATCCCGAGACGACTCACACACTCTACGATGGACAATGGATGATGGTGGTGGATGATGGTGTTATGGTGGTGGTGGGTGGTGGATGAGGTGTGAGAGAGGTGGTGTGCCAAGGGATGAGAGAGAATGAAGCCAAGCTCCTCTATTTATAGGCTGAACAGAAGGCTGGACACGGCCCCGTGTCCGCTGGACATGGCCCCGTGCCCGCTTGACACTCTCTCTCCTCATTAATTGTAATTGCGAATTACAATTAATGCGCCTGCTGTACTTTCACCATGCCCCCGTGCTCGCTGGACACGGCCCCGTGGTGGGCAATGGAAGCTTCTACTGGTTTGTCTTTTCTGCTGCTTCCTGGGCACGCCCCCGTGTTCGCTGGACACGGGGCGTGTTCAGACTCTGTTTCTTCTTCTTTACCTTGGGAGGTGCCGTTGAGGGTCCGGGCAGTCCACTTTTGTTCCTTTTCTTGTATTTATGGTAGAATTAGTAGTCTTTTTGCTTCTTTTGTGATTTTGAGCTCATTTCATCCTGAAAATACAAAAGGAAGACAAAAACACTATTTTTCCAACATTAGTACTTAAAAAGGGTTAGTTTTATGCCTTAATTGATGTGTTTTATATGTTGCATTTTACACACATCAATGACCCTGTTCATGCCGATGCACCTGCTGTTGCTCCTTGATTGATCATCTGCTTGGACGAGAGAAAATTTGGGGTAACTGTGCAAGACAATTTATTATTACGGGGGCCCACGTAATAACGACTTGTAGTGCACAGAAATCCTGGTGGACTCTGCGGGTCAAGCTAATGAAAACCAATGTGGCAGGAAATAACTCGAACACGAATGACCAAGGCGATGAAGCCTCGAGTTCATTCTATTTCAAGCAACAAGCCAAATTGGCAAGCCTATGTGAAGGCTCAGAAATTTATTTCCCCACCCATACATTGAGTATATTTACATGTAAAATTAGGTGAGTACATGATGGCTTATGGTGCTATGTATCTCATAGACAATTGGAAAGTTGTCTAACCCACTTCATACCATTTCGGCAGAAGAGAATGCCACCCAGGCGTGACACAAACACCAGTATGTTGCCAAGGATAGAAGCCGAGATGCGAAAACGCAACTCACAGGCAATTGCATGACATGAAGCACTCCGCACTAAGCACAGCGATGGCACTACTGGAAATAACCCCCCCCCCCCCAACTGACCGCACCGCTTGCTACATTCTTCTCTACAATGCTCGATAAGCCGATTTGATGGTCCCTATAAACGCACTATGCTAACTATAAACCCTTACCATTCCTCGCATTATGAAAAACAAACACAGGATAAGTTGCTCCTATAACATCAACTGCAGTTAAGGATATGAGTCGCGGAACGTTGAAGCTTGAGCTGACACCACAAAGGGCAACTTCAAATACAAAACATTACATAACCGAAGACATGAGTTAAGTGTCTACATCACAAGACAGCATATTGTCTGAAGACTTTAAGTAAAACACCACGTCCTCCACCAGCATGCTTTGATCCGCCGCATACATCAAGACTCCTTTATGCTCTTGACCTTTGTTCCTTCACCATTCCCGGGATTCTGATGTTCATGTCTAAACTATCGAGCGATAGAGCAAATAATTACTTCAACGTATATTCAAGCTCGAGGAGGGACTCACGCACGTTAACAGTATACTTTTCTTTCCTCCCCCACCTCAGTCACCAGTATAGTTGCTTTCTGGATTAAGCGGATTGCATTACTCTTGGGAAAAGATGCTAATGATAAGCGGGGATTTCGGAGACTTTTGAGGATCACTTCTGACCACGTAATTGTGATACACCGATATACTTGTTGGACAAGGGTAGGGTGACCCTATGTCCCTTCTGATGTGATGCATTTTGGTAAGACACAGTGATTGTGGCCGGAGGATAATGAAAGCCCGATCATCTTTAAACATGCGACAATACTTATGACTAATGACTGACGAAAAATATCGTCGCTATGCTCTCACTAAGCACATTGATGATTTACATATCTGTGCTATAACTATAATACCACATGTTTACTTGCTACGTTCCTATTTGCAAGCTGTGCTATAACCGTGATGATATGTGATTAATTGTTAAACAACTGCGTATTTACGTAAATGTAATATACCTCTGAGGTCTTATTCGTTAAACAGAGACTTATGTGCTCGTGTCCTTACTAAGACCCGACCTAACCGACTTCCTTCTAGGAAGATGTCGACTCGAGGGAACACCGATACCAACAACCCTTTGCCGACGACAGAGGCGGAATTTCAAGAACGCCTCTTACAGTTCATCGCACAGTACGAGGCCTTTCCCGGAAACAAACCACCCAACGGCTGCACCTACAAGCAGTTCTTAGGCTGCCAGCCCCTACATTTCGACGGCACTGGGGGTGCCGTAGCCTTCGTGCGCTGGGTTGAGAAGACAGACACTGTTTTGCGTGCGAGCAAATGCGCCCCAGAGGATCAGGTCACGTACATTTCCGGGCTGTTCCGAGATGGGGCTCTATCATGGTGGAAACTACAGGTTCAGACAATAGGCGAGGCTGTTGCGTATGCTTTATCATGGGACGAGCTAAAAGAGCTAATGTATAAAAAGTACTGTTCGAGAACAGAAAGCCAGAAGGTGGAGACTGAGTTCTGGAACTTGAAGATGGAAGGTCCAAAAATAGCTGAGTATGTGGAGAAGTTCCAAGTTCTGTCGCGTATTGTTCCTTACATGGTAGATCCGGAGTTTAAGAGGATTGAGCGTTTCATTTGGGGATTGGCACCCCAAATCATGAGCATGGTGACGACATCAAAGCCTGCAACAATCACTGAGGCCATCAATCTAAGTGTAGCCTTGACTGAAGAGGCAATCAGGATGAATAAATTTTCAATCTCTGAGGAGAAGAAGGAGACTCATGTAGAGTCATCTGGGGACAACAAGAGAAAGTTGGCGAATTTCAAACAGGGTACCCAGTCGAGTAGCAACAACAAGGCCAAAAAGAGAAAAGAGTACATGGGTAAGCTACCTAAATGCGACAGGTGCCGACGTCATCATACCGGGCGATGTAAAAATGGGAAGTGTGACAACTGTGGCAAAGTGGGACACAATAGGGAAACATGTTGGCGTGAGACGAAGCGTGGAAAGAAAGGAAAAGGAAAAGATAAGGGATGTTACAACTGCGGGGATATGAGGCACTATAGGAAAGATTGCCCAAAGAAGATTAGACAAAATTATGGGAAAGATGTCTAACACCGGGCTAAGGAAGCACGCCAGGAATCCAAGCATGGATATCGGTACGTCCCATATTACTCAACGCTATGCATCCGTTTTATTTGATACTGGTGCCGATTATAGCTTCGTGTCATTAGAGTTTAAGAATATGCTTGGGTTAGCCGCTAGTAAGTTAGATATTCCGTACTCAATTGAATTGGCTAATGGAAAGATAGTAGAAGCCAACGAAGTTATCAGAGGTTGTGTGATCGAATTGGGAGAGCGTGAGTTTGCTCTGGATCTACTACCAGTCCAGTTGGGAAGCTTCGACGTGGTGGTAGGAATGGATTGGTTATCAGGCAACAAGGCTGAGATAGTTTGTCACGAAAAGGTAGTTCGTATCCCAACTGATGATGGTGAGACCATTGTGGTTCACGGAGAGAAGCGCGATACGCTGTTAAGAATTATCAGTTGCTTGAAAGTGCGGAAGTGTTTGCAGAAGGGATGCGCTGCCTTTCTGGCACACATTGTAGACAAGAAAGCTGAAGAACCGAAGATCGAAGACATCCCTGTCGTTAGGGACTACCCGGAAGTCTTCCCAGAAGACTTGCCCGGACTGCCGCCTCTGAGGCAAGTAGAGTTTCGCATCGATTTAGTTCCAGGCGCTGCGCATGTGGCTAAGGCACCCTATTAACTTGCTCCGTCTGAGATGCCGGAACTGTCGACACAACTTCAAGAGTTGTTAGACAAGGGATTTATCCGACCAAGCTTCTCGCCTTCGGGAGCTCCAGTTTTGTTTGTCAAGAAGAAGGACGGTAGTCTTCGAATGTGTACCGACTACCGGGAGTTGAATAAGCTGACGATCAAGAATAGATACCCTCTGCCAAGGATTGATGATCTGTTTGACCAACTGCAAGGTTCAAGCTTTTATTCAAAGATTGATCTTCGATTTGGATACCATCAGTTAAGGATACAAGAGGAGAGTGTCCCGAAGACAGCCTTCAGAACTCGTTATGGACACCACGAGTTTCTAGTTATGCCGTTTGGGTTAACAAACGCACCTGCAGTCTTCATGGATTTGATGAATAGAGTTTGCAAGCCGTACCTGGATAAGTTCGTGATTGTATTTATCGACGATATCTTGATTTATTCGAAGACGAAGGCTGAGCACGAACAACATTTAAGAGCCATTCTGGAACTGCTAAGGAAGGAACAGTTGTATGCCAAATTCTCTAAGTGCGAGTTTTGGCTACGAGAAGTCCAGTTCCTTGGACACGTGGTGAATGGAGATGGAATTCATGTGGATCCCACCAAGATCGAAGCGATCAAGAATTAGGAAACGCCAAAGACGCCAACCGAGATTCGACAATTCTTGGGTTTGGCTGGCTATTATCGAAGGTTTATTGAGGATTTTTCAAAAATCGCTCAACCATTGACGCTCCTCACCCAGAAAGATAAGAAGTTTGATTGGGGAATCAAACAGGAAGAAGCGTTCTAGTTATTGAAGGATAAGCTTTGCAATGCGCCAATCTTAGCACTACCGGAAGGTACAGATGATTTTGTGGTATATTGTGACGCTTCGCGCCAAGGATTGGGTTGCGTGTTGATGCAACGCCAGAAAGTTATAGCTTACGCATCGCGTCAGCTGAAAGTGCATGAAAAGAACTATACCACTCATGATTTGGAACTAGGCGCAGTGATATTTGCTTTAAAGATCTGGAGACACTACCTTTATGGTACGAGATGTACGATCTTCACAGATCATAAGAGCCTACAACATATATTCAACCAGAAGGAGTGAATATGAGGCAAAGACGATGGGTTGAATTGTTGAATGACTATGACTGCGAAATAAAGTATCATCCAGGGAAGGAGAATGTGGTCGCCGATGCCCTAAGTCGAAAAGAGAGGATCAAGCCCATAAGGGTTAAGGCTTTAGAAATGATAATTCAGACCGATCTTTCCTTGCGCATTCGTGCCGCGCAGAAAGAAGCTCTCAAGGAAGAGAACCTTGAAGAAGAACATCTCCGTGGGATGGAGAAGCTATTGGTACCAAACAAGGAAGGAACGTTATATTTTGAGAAAAGGATTTGGGTTCCTTTGTTTGGAGGTTTAAGGAAGGTTATTTTCGATGAAGCTCACAAATCGCGGTACTCTATCCACCCAGGAGCGGATAAGATGTACCAGGACCTTAAAGATTACTATTGGTGGCCTAGGATGAAAGGCGATGTTGCTGTCTATGTGAGCAAGTGTTTAACTTGCGCTAAGGTGAAAGCGGAATACCAGAAGCCTTCAGGACTTCTGCAACAACCAGAGATTCCCAAGTGGAAATGGGAACAAATCTCCATGGATTTTATTACAAAGCTGCCAAGAATGCCAAAAGGCCATGACACTATTTGGGTAATAGTGGGTCGATTAACGAAGTCAGCGCACTTCTTACCTATCAGAGAGAAGGATAATACGAGCAAGTTGGCTGAAATTTACATGAGAGAAATCGTTACGCGCCATGGAGTGCCTCTCTCAATCATTTCTGATAGAGACGGAAGGTTCGTATCAAGGATTTGGCAATCCTTCCAAGAAGCTTTTGGCTCGCAATTGAATATGAGCACCGCGTTTCACCCGTAGACCGACGGGCAAAGCGAACGGACGATACAGACTTTGGAAGACATGCTAAGAGCATGTGTTATGGATTTGGGCGGTAGCTGGGATAAGCATTTACCTTTGGTCGAATTTTCATACAACAACAGCTACCACACCAGTATTGGTGCCGCGCCATTCGAAGCTTTATATGGCCGCAAGTGCAGATCACCGCTTTGTTGGTCTGACGCAGGTGATAGACAGTTGGTTGGTCCTGATGTGGTCCAGGAAACCACAGATAAGATTGCACAGATTCGAGATCGCATCAGTGCGACTCGGGACCGGCAGAAAGCCCACGCGGATCGGAAAAGGAAACCTCTAGAATTTGAGGAAGGAGATATGGTTTTGTTGAAGGTATCACCCTGGAAGGGTGTGGCACGCTTTGGGAAGTGTGGGAAGTTGAATCCGCGGTATATTGGTCCGTTCAAAATCTTGGAAAGAATTGGGTCCGTAGCATACAAGTTGGATCTACCTGCCAAACTGAATAATGTTCACGATACGTTCCACGTATCAAATTTGAGGAAGAGTCCAACTCAAGGTACCGTTGTCATTCCTACCGACGAAATTCACGTTGACGACACGCTCCACTTCGTGGAAGAACCTGTTGAGGTTACGGATTGGAAGGTGAACAAGACCCGCCGGAGCAGTGTCAAACTCGTCAAGGTTCGTTGGAATGCCAGACATGGTCCTGAATACACCTGGGAGCGTGAGGACCGAATGAAAGAGAAATACCCCCACTTATTTCCCAAGAACCCTGCATCTAGAAGCAGAACTTAAAATTTCGGGACGAATTTTTTCTAACGGGGGGAGAATGTGACAACCCTCACCAAACCAGGTATCCGTACGACTTAATTAATATTTAATAACTGCTTAATTACTGTGCTTGATTGAAATTGTGGATAAACTGCTACCTGAATACTGATACATGTACTTACTTGCATCATACTTTACTTGCTGTCACTCCATTATTTACATACAGAACTCTAGTGACAGCCTTGATGCACAAAAGCACAGTAGCACAATGAACGGATAACCTATTAAACGTGCTAACATAGCCAGCACCAGGCAGACACTGCCTCTAAGGCCTGTATGAGCCAGAGATAGTTTACTACACTAGTAGAGAGTGTAGGGATAAGAGGGTTGTAGAACTGCGTCACTAGGTGATAATTACAGTGACCGGATGTGCCTAAAACGTACTTTATGTACAAAATTCAGCACTTTAAATAAAAATTCAGCATTTAGCTAACTAATAAAGTGCCAAAACATGAGAAAAAAATATTACTAGACACTTTCCAAAGTGTCGGGAATTTATTGGGTCACTAAAAATAATATTAACGGCACTTTAAACGCTTATTAAGCACTCCAACGGATCAATATCCAACCGTACTACTGGACTTAACCCGGAACATAAACACATTGTCATTGACATTGTTTTTTTTTTTTTTTTTTTTTTGAGCCAGTTAGGGTCCACGAATACCCTAACACCCGTTATATTTTATAACATACTAATAGCTTAATTTAAGTTCCTAAATTAACTAACTAGGCATTTAACCAATTAGTTGAAATTGAACTAATTGCCCACCCCCTTGTGAACGATCGGTTCCCCATGTCCTTTCCACAACTTTTTGAATATTTAATCTTAATGCTTAATATCTAACCAACATAGTATCCATTGGTTTTTTTTATGAGGATTTATAAGAAAGCCTTATGGATAAACCTTCACTTCACAAAATCCCACTACTCTCTTTTCCCTCTTTGAAGATCAGCCGAGAGCACACATACACCCACATCCATTTTTTTTTCCATTTTGATCAAGCTATTCCACATACACACAAGGGTGAGGGATCACGTATAAGGAGGCTCGGTGCTTACGGATTGCCAAGGACCTCACTACATTGCTTTTATCCACTCGTTTTTCGACTAGTTTCTTCCCTAGCCTCGAGCTAGTAGTAAGTGACTCTAAACGTCTTTTTGATCTATTCTAAAGTGGTTAATAAGAATTTTCTCGGTTGAAAATTACGAACACTAGAGATCGAGTTTAAAGTCAAAAAAAAAAAAAAAAAAAAAAAAACAAAGTGGTTAATAAGTAAATAATAGTGTAAAACTTATAAATCTAGTTTTAATATGATTATTTATTGTTGTTGATTGCTAGTATGGGAATGGATCGTCACCGAACCACGCTAGAGCTTGTTTACAAAACATGAACTAGCCTTATGTTTAGTCGTAAAGTTTTTAGATGACGAACCCTTTCGAACATAAACATGAACTTGTGTAAAAACAATTTTTTCTTATGAAATAGTGTTCTACACTAGTAGATCTAAAGATCTACAAGTGGTATTTTCGAAGAACCAAGTGTAAGGTAAAATCATATTTTCAAAGCCGGATCTTTCCTAAACAAAGGTGATTTTTATGAACACACAAGTGTATATACACTTGTGTAACAAAAAATTTTAACAAAAATTTTTTTTTTTGTTTTTTTGTAAGATTTGACAAGAAGTTGTAGAGATGTATCTTCTTAAAAACAAGATTCTCAAGAAACCGAGTTTATCTATAAAAAGATCTACTAAAATTATGTGGAAAGTTACTACATATTTTACACAAACCACAAGTTCATGTGTTTTACGATTTATATCTATTTTGACTAGTTGTGTTGATGGAATATTGTTTGTTAATGTTGGGAACATTGTTGATGTGAATCTTTAAAAGAAAATGATACGCTAGAAAGCGTGGCCACCTCCAGTTACAGGGGAAACTCTGGCGAAATTTTCCAAAAATGTAACACTTGTAAATATTTTTATCACAAGTGTTATGGATACATTTTTTTTTACTTGTTTTCCCAAATAACTTTCGCCACGATTTTTATTACAAAACTTCCAAAAGTCGGAGGTGGGATTTTCACAAAATAAAACTTGATAAATATATATTTAGTATATATTTTTCATAACAACACTTGTGAGATTTTTATGGTTACTTTGTGAACTACGTAAATATTATTTTCAGGGTAAAAATAATATTACCGAATGTTAACGACTCTAAAATAATATGAACGCTTTCACAATAAATATTAAGTTACAACGGTATTATTAATACCACCCGATCTTTAAACGTAACTTACGCATTTTCGGAAAAATACTAATGAACGCGTATTTTGACAAGAGTATTATTTTGGGAAAAATTATAAGGATTAAAATATAATATTTTTGGGAAAAATATTTATATTTTGGAAGTAAAGTATTTTTGATTAATGAGATAAAATATATTTTATTAAGTGAGACTTAATAATATATTACGATAATTCGCGAACGCACATGTATTAAAGCCCCCATCCTTGGGAAGGAAGATGTTTACTAAATAATTACGAAGTGTAAACACGAAATAGTTGTCTAACTATTTCCCCAAAAACTTAAACCTTAAACTAAGGCACGTCCGTTCGTCTAATAGAAGTTAGTACGTGTAGGTTGTCGCACAGCAGATTGACCAGGAGATTTTTCTTGTTAGAGACGCACCACAGTGAGTTCATGTCCCCCTTTTCTCTTAACTGTTTTCAGTTTTCTAAACTGCGGGGGTGAAATACATGTTACTATGATTACAAGTACTTTTTACATGGTATGGATAGCGTAAGGAGGGTTATTACTTAGATCATGTGAATGGGTAGGCTATTATCGTAAGACCATTAATCCTTGTATAAGGACCGAGAGGCATGAGTGATAGATCTATCGGGTGTTGCGAGCCCCACACATGAGCCAGCGTGTGGCTGCATGTGGTCACTATGTCGTTCCGCCGGAAGGACCGGTATGAAATACGCGTTACAGGTTTGAGTGCTTCCTAGGCCATTTCACTTATTAATGTATTAGCTACACATTAATTGATCTCCTTTTTCCTTATTGCTACATACCAGGAATTTTCATACATACAGACATTTTACAAAGGTTTATATCAACTCACATACACATGAACTCGCTCAACATTATTGTTGATTTTTTTTCAACTTACATGTATTTCAGGGAACTAAAGATCTGGCGCGGTATGTTACGTTTTCCCGCTGCATAAGAGTTTCGAGGTCATCCAAGTTTAAGGGATGTGACTTTTTCCTGGACGAGTCACAGTTCTTAAACTGCGTTTATTTCGCGTTGGTGTTTATGTCTTTCAAAACAATGTTTTATGTTGTTAGGTTGTAATTCCCGTTGCATGAGTCAATGCCGTAAGACAATGTCATGTTACTTACGTTTTAAAACTCAAATCTATGGATGATATTGCATGGTTTTTATTTCATATAGCTTGTTATGATTAAGCTATGGTATTAAGAAGTCACACCAAATTAACCACGCTTCCGCAAAGCCAGGGTGTGACACCTTTAACAAGAATTTGTCTCCTACCTCGAAGGATAACGACTTTCTTCTCCTGTCGGCGTAGCTCTTTTGTCGATCACGAGCCGCCTTGATACGGTCTCGGATTTGAAAAATTTTATCGGTCGTCTCTTGGAGTAACTCAGGACCGACCAATTGTTTATCTCCAACTTCCGCCCAACATAGCGGAGAACGGCATTTATGACCATAAACAACTTCGAACGGTGCAACTTGTATACTTGTGTGGTAGCTGTTGTTATAGGAGAACTCAACCAAGGGTAGGTGAGTATCCCAATTGCCGCCTAAGTCCATCACACATGCACGAAACATGTCTTCAAGGGTTTGAATGGTTCGTTCGCTCTGGCTGTCAGTTTGTGGATGGAAGGTCGTGCTTAGATCTAGGCGAGATCCAAAGGCCTGTTGAAATGATTGCCAAATCCTTGATACAAAACGACCATCTCGGTCCGAGATTATCGAAATAGGCACTCCATGACGAGCCACTATTTCTTTCAGATACAGCTCAGCAAGCTTTTCCGTACTATTTTTGGGGCATGAGCCCACGGTGTTGGCGTTAACGAGCGCATGAGCCCATGGTGATAGCGTTAACGGGGTGTGAAAGGGCTTAAAGATGAGGTCACCATTGTGGTAACAATCAAAGGGGACGTAAAAGGGCTTGAAGAGGAAGTGGCGTCAACGTAGATGGTGATGACACCGCCGACATTATTCCATGACTGTCGGTCTTATGTATGAAACATAAAAGCAAATATTATATTATAAGGGTGGAGATCCAATAGGAAGTTTATTTGGCTAGGAAGGATAGGAAGTGATCTTGACCATCCATTAAGTTAATCAAGGGCTAAGATTAAATCAGGGAAATTGAAAGGAAGAAAAGAGGCGCGTGAGTTTGTTCAAGGGCATTCTGGTCAATCCAAGCCAATAGTTTCTCTCTCCTCTAATTCCCCCCCATTTTTTAAACGTTAATAACTCTTTCATACGACATTATTTTTTTATAAAAATTGCACCAAAAAAACGAGCGTTTTTTTATCTTTAAAACGAGTATACTATTGCTATATTTAAAAAAAAAATTAAAACCCAGTTGCGTAAAACGCAATAGAAAACCACCAGTTACGTAAAACGCAATGAAAAAAAAAACCTAAAAAATGACATTTTTCTAAAATGCAATGCACCAAAAACACAAAGAAATGACTTATTTGTAAAACGCAATGGCCAGAAAACACACAGAAATGTCTTATTTGTAAAACGCAATGGCCAGAAAACACATAAAAATGTGTTTTACCTAAAACGCAATGCACCAAAAACACAAAGAAATGACTTATTTGTAAAACGCAATGGCCAGAATACACACAGAAATGTCTTATTTGTAAAACGCAATGGCCAGAAAACACATAAAAAGGTGTTTTACCTAAAACGCAATGCACCAAAAACACAAAGAAATGTCTTATATGTAAAACGCAATGGCCAAAAAACACTTAAAAATGACTCATAAAACGCAATGACTAAATCAAAAACCCAGATCATGAAAATGAAATTAAAGAATTTCTTGCATGGATCGAAGCCGATTTCTTCATCAATTGACAAATTTTGAATGATAGAAACACTTATCAACGCTCGAATCGAACGAATCGAGTGATTATCTCCAAAATCATCGGAAAAAACGAGATTTTTTTATGAAATTAAACTGGGTTTTTTCAAAAAAAAGCTGAAGAATACGTTGATCGGGTTCTGAATCATTGATTGGTGATGAAAATCGCACTATAATGTAGTGATTATTGAGATAGAAAGTGAAGAAATAGTTGAAGATGGTGGGTTTTGAAAATGGTGGGTTTTTGAATTTACTGGGTTTTGAAAAAGGAAGAAGAAGGAGTTGGATTGACTAAAATACCCTTTCTCTTTATTTTAAAATTTGCCACATGTCATAATTCTATAACTTACTATTCTTTCTAGCGAAAATTAAGTTTCTATTTGATGTTTTCCCTATATTACAATAAGGATAAAAGAATCTTTAGGATAGTATACGTCCAAAGGAAATTGTGGTTTTGGTTAACAAATATAGATATTTCTTCAACTTTGCTTTTCATATTTCCTTCTAGATGGTTTACAAAAGAAGTAGAACCGTCCTCTTTTGAAAAATAAAACTATCAATTATATGTTTCAAAAGGTTCCACGTGGAAAAACTGTTATATGTTCTAACAACCGTATATCCTAAACAATCATTTTCTTTATTCTATAACCTCCCCCACACTGATACTTTTAAAAAACACTCAGTAGTTCCACAATGACATGTCACCACCATACTCCACATCATCACCACCCCCATATGGCGGTGGAGGCGGCAACATTAGCCCCTCCGCCATATTCGCCAACAATCTCGGCATACCAAATTCCTCCTCTTCATCCACATACTCCACAATCCCACCAAAATCTTCCACCGCTGCCTCGCCAGCTGTCGAACCGCCATTGCCATCCTCTGGTTGCCTGAACCCCTCCGCCGCCTCCACCGCTGCCTTCCGAATATCCTTAGGGTCCAACGAAGCCGGAGTCGGAAGCCTCCAAGAAGAATCCGCGAAATTCAAACACGCAGACCGCCCGCGAAACGCCAAAGCCGCCACGTCGTGAGCCCGGGCCGCCATCTCAGCGGTCGGAAAAGTCCCTAACCATATCCTTGACTGCTTATACGGCTCCCTCACTTCACACACCCACTTCCCGGAACTCCTCTGCCTCACTCCTCGGTACACCGGATGCCGCGTTTCTTGAAACTTCTTCCGCCCGGCCCGCTTTTTCGGGTGGCTTGCCGCCAGCATCACCTCCTCTGATGACTCTCCGATCTCCACCCCGGGTGTCCAACTGTTACCCCCATATTCAAATTGACCATAATACCCATTAATATTGTAATTGTTCATATCCATATGAAAAGTTGAAACTTAAAACAATTATGTTGTTGACTGAATCTTGGTTTAATTGACATATATATATATATATACACATGTAAATATGTAACATGTGTGTGACAATATGTTGGGGTGGGGTGGGGGTGGTTATGCGCAAAAAAAACACGGAGAAGGTATTGTAGGAAGGAGGAGGAACACACAAAAAGAAGGAAAGGAGCAAGTGAAAAGTGTCATAGTTGTGACCAAAAGTGGATAATGCTGTATGTACACCTGTTACCTTAAATGGTCCTACGATGTTATATGAGGTATGACACGTGTGAGTTTCGCGTCGTTTGAAAATTACTTCTGAAGCTACTTACATTTCGCCTTTTCAATAAGGGGACAACTACATGCCATTCATGTCTCCTCACACTATGAAATTGTTTTTTTAATTAATTTTCTTTTCATAATAACACAATTTTAGAATATCATTTAACCTTGTTTTAAATTTCCCACTTTCGTTTCTTTATTTAAAAAAATAATTATTATTTTTACGTGCTTATTTTTGCCTATATGTCGGCATAAATTCGAGTTGGTTTTGACGTAAACTTTCTTTTTGTAAACAAGTAAGGTTGATGTAATACGTTTTTGTTCTTACTTTATGTACGTTTCCAGTTGGTTTACGTCTTGACATAAATTTTGTTCCGAAAAAAGTAGAGTTGAATATAATACGTCTTAATTCGACGGTGTAAATTAAAGTAACTCTGTGTTTTGACCTCGTGGTAACACGCACCGGGTAAAATTAGTATTATTTAAATATTATTATATATCTATCCTAAAACCCAAAGTAACATCTCTTAACCTTGGCCCTTTCACTTTGTAAAACACTCATTCCTAAAACCCAAAGTCATTGATGTTTACATCTCTTAACCTTGGTCCTTTCACTTTGTAAAACACTCATATTTACTCAATGTGTTTTCTTTGTCATTTTTTGGCTTTTTTTTTCTTTTCAAAAGCTCTAATTAATTTTTTTTTATTACATTTGCCGGTTTTTCTTTTATACATGTTTTAAGCTTTGAGCCCTTTTCTGTTTGCAGTTATCCTAGATAAGTTGACAAAGTTAATCAGGAGACTCTTCCGTGGTACTTACTTTTTGCGGATGATATTGTGTTAGTTGTGGAGAGTAAACAAAGCCTGAATGCGAGGTTAGAAGAGTGGCGAGTAACTTTAGAGGGCAAAGGTTTAAGGATTAGTCGATCTAAAACTGAGTATTTGTATCGTGACTTTAGTTGAGTAGGCAACGACGAGGAAATTAAGTTCCGCAGGTGACTAATTTCAAGTATCTAGGATCATTTGTTCAGAGGAATGGGGAGATAGATAGTGATGTTACCCGCCGCATAGATTTTCTAGTTAGATTACTTTAGTTATTATCTATTTGAATTGTAAAAATAAAAGTTGTATGTGGCATGTATATGGTATGTTTGTTGGGTTGGAGTGGTTTATACCGAACCAATCAGAGGAAACTACTAGATTTTTTGGTTTCAAGTATGTGATACGGTTGGCCAGATGTGTTGTCTGTTCAGACTGGAAGGTATGGGGGCCGGCTGATGCCCGGCTTGGCCCGGCGCCGGACCCCCACACCGCCCCCCTCACCCGGCTTCCATCTCAACCGGCGACCTACAGCCGGGCCCGCCGAGCCCACTTTTTGAATTATAGCCGTTACAAACGGCTCTTTTTAATAATAAAAAAAATTCCTTTTTTTTATAAAATCACCTATTTTCAACATTATTTCCCCACTTTCAACCCAAAACCCTCTCACTTTTATACCAATTTCTCCCCACTTTTATAAAAAAAAAATATCTTTTTATCCACAATGGCTTCTAATCCTTGGTGGCCCTCGTCTTCGGATGACGAAGAGGAGATGTTTTTCGCAAACGCTGTACTACGGGCGGGACAGATCTAATCGAAGAGGAAGAGGAAGAGGAAGACTTCTCGTCTGAAAATGTTATCACCAGACGAATACGCATTAACAGAGACCGCCAAGGTTTTCATTACAAAATTTCATTGTCCTTATTTTTTTTTAACTCGTACTTATATATTTTATACGACAGGAGCGCACGAGAAATTGGTGAACGATTATTTTTCGGATGAGCCACTTTACAACGCCGACATTTTTAGACGAAGGTTCCGAATGAGTCGCCGCTTATTCACAAGGATTGCCAATGATTTGGCGGGGCTAGACCCGTTTTTCACACAACGTCCTGATGCTCGAAATTATGAAGGGTTTACAACGTTACAAAAGTGTACTGCGGCCATTCGACAACTGGCGTACGGGACAGTGGCCGACGCTTTGGACGAGTACTTACAGATGTCGGCAAGAACTACGCGGGAATGTTTGTATCGGTTTTGCCATAATGTGGTGAAACTGTATAGCAAAAAATATTTGCGGAAACCAAACGCGTATGATGTTCAACAGTTGTACCAAGCTCATGAAGCAAGGCACGGGTTTCCGGGAATGCTTGGTAGCATTGATTGTATGCATTGGGGGTGGCATAATTGCCCGACTGCGTGGGGCGGCCAATATACGCGAGGTGATCACGGCTATCCAACCGTGATACTTGAAGCTGTGGCATCACAAGATTTGTGGATATGGCATTCTTTCTTTGGTCTCCCTGGTTCACTCAACGACCTCAACGTGTTATACCAATCGGCCATCTTTACCGATGTCGTTAATGGAACGGGACCGGACACACGTTTTACAGTTTCTGGGGTTGAGTATACACGTGGGTATTATCTTGCTGACGGGATATATCCGTCTTGGTCTACAATTGTGAAGACTATTCCATATCCCGAGGACGAAAAACGGAAAAAATTTGCCAAGCGTCAAGAAGCTGCAAGAAAAGACATCGAACGTGCTTTTGGTGTCTTACAAAAAAAAATGGGCCATCGTTGCACAACCGGCACGTGCGTTCACCCCAAAAAGGTTGCGTCTTTGTATGTACGCTTGCATTTTGCTCCATAACATGATTATTGAAGACGAAGGTCGGGCGATTTGTGAGTATGATGAGAATGCATCTTGGGGGAACACTGTCCCGGTTGATCCCCCACAACAGGATTTAAACTCGTTCTCGCTAACAAACGACTTCACGCATGCAAACCTTCAACAAGATTTGGTAGAACATATTTGGAACAACGTTAACATGGCGGACGGTGACGGAGCCGGAGACGAAGACGAAGACGAGTAGTGTGTTTGTTTTAAATTTTTAAATCTAGTCTTTTTTTTTTTCAAATTTTAGGTAGCGTAATTTTTTATTTTTTAGGTTATGTAATTTTTATTTATGTTATGTAATGGATTTTATTATCTTCCTTTATGTAGTATTTTTATTTAAATGTTGAATACTTTTTATAAAAAATAAAAGTTAAAGAAATAAAAGTTAAACAATTAAAATGAATTAAACAATAAAAAATATGTGGTAGGGCCCCATCCTCCATCCCCCTCCATCTTCAATTTGGCTCATCCCTCATGAGCCGCCTACGTGGCGCCTACGTGGAGGCTCATCCCCGTGGGGATGAGCCAAACCATACCCACTAGTCTCATAGTGAATCACACACCACTAGAGTTGACTATGACGGGACCAGAAGAATTGTGATATTTTTACGTGTCGTGACAGAAAAAGACGCTAAGCATCACCCATCATATCTTCATGTTATTCGTCCAGGGTTCTTGTAACATCTCTATGTCGGTTGCATCTATGGTTCTATACATATAGATATAAATATGATTGGAGATATTTTTATGTTATTTTACATATCAAGGGACTTTACAATAATGTAGTAGCTGGATAATAAAAACACTTTTATATATAAGGTTGTACAAAGTGATTTTTATGTGTAAAACATACGAAGTATCTGAGGTCACACCATATAGAATAGTTCATTCAAGTGTCATACCTAACAACTTTGACCCAATGTTGTAACATTAAACGGACCGTTATTAGTTTAGACACACTTTTGTAACTAGTTTAAAGGTATTTATCGAGTCGAATAAGTCAAACTTCAGTTTATCGAATTTGAAGTTTTGAAATATGGATTAGAATTCGCCGGAAATTCGAATAAACCGATTTGGATAAGCTTATTCAATTTCGAGTCGAATTTGGGTTTATTCGAATTAGGAACCTAAATCCGAGTACCTGGAATAAATACTAAAATGTTTAAATGCTAAATCAATACCGTTTGACTAGAATTATCAGTTACTACGCGTCGCAGGCTATTATTATTTATAAATAATAATAATAGTAATAATAATAAATATTTAAGACGTGTAACCCTTTCGAATCATTAGGGTCAAAAGTACGAGTTGTCACAAATATGTTGTTATTTCTGGGGACTTAGCTGAGTTAGTTGGGGTATGTGTCTTAGCCTTATGTTTATTGAAACATTGGCGTTTGGATCATACAAGGGAGCAATAAGTTCCTTGTTCTTAGCTTCTTGCTGTGTCGTATTTTATGTTATCAGCTTTTTAGTTATGTAAAAACTGTTAAGTAATATACGGGGAAGCTAGAAGCTGTGAACTCAATTTTTTGTTATGTGGTTTGGAGCTTGTTAGTGGACGCTACTCGTTTGATGTGTTAGTTGTACTAAGCGGCGAGGATGTGACTAATGGGACAACGCCACCGAGAAGGGTTTTATTACCCTAGCCCTCCAGCTATAAACAATCGATAAATGAGCGTTGCGACAAGACACGGACATTCCCCATGCTGCTGCGGTTCCCTCTGGTTCGTTCCTAACATGTTGTTATATATCTAACTAGTTCGTGAATTTATTTAAAACTTACCCCATAGATTTAACGAGTCTGGTGACATTTAACGGGTTCGTGCAAACGTTATAAACCCAACCCACCTACACCAAAACCTAACTATTTAAACAACTTATCATCTTCATCTCCTCATTTCTTCATCCTCATTGTTCAAAACCCTAGCCCCGTTAGTTTTATCTCACAATATACACACACATAACCTGCATAACCAAGAGAGAGAGTGAGATTCGACCGAGAGAGAGAGAGAGAGAGAGAGAGAGAGAGAGAGAGAGAGAGAGAGAACCGAGGGAGAGAAAAGCGAGATCGAGACGGGTGGTCTCCGGCCACCTGGTCACGACGGCAGGGAGGTGGATCGAGTGGAGGTATGGTAGGTGATTGATATGTGATGACGATGGCGGTGGCACAGCGGCGGAGCAGTGGTGTGTGGTACAGTGGCGGCTGGTTACGGCGGACGGGTGGTGGCGGTGACCGGGTCCGAGCAGAAGGGAGGCGATAGCAGAAAGCTAGGGTCTCTCTTGAACCCATGGCATTGGCCTTGGTTGTGTATCGACAACAGCAACAACGCGTAAGTTTGTCTTTCGGGTTTCTGTTTCTGGCTACAAGCCATCTGTTGTCGTTTCACATATGATGTTTTTGTCTTGGTTGTGGTTGTTCTTGGGTGGTTTAGCGACGATGTTATGGCGGTCCGTGATCGGGGTGCGTTAGGGAGTGGTGGTTAGCGGTGCAATGTGGCTGATGGAAGTCTCGGGTTGTATCTTCCAAGATGGGAGTGGAGACGGGTCTTGGTCTCTTGGTCAACTTCAGTCAAAGCTCCGGTCAAACGGGCAACTCTGGTCGAACAACAGGTTGAACGGTCAACTATGGTTAACGACTTAGCCTTGGTTAGCATGTGGTTCGAGGTGTATGTGTGTGTTAGGCTAGAGGGTATGGTGGAGGATGGTCCGCCACGTAGGCGCCACATCATAGTCATTCCAAGGATGGTCCATCCCACAAAACTAGCGAAAATGGGAGGATGGTCCTAAATGATCTTACCCCACCACTTTTATATTTTTTTTAATCTTCCACTTTTTTTTTTAACTTTTAACAAATAAATTAATAAAAATATTTTCATTAATATTAAAAAACAATACATAAACTTAAAAAAAAAACATAAACTAAAAAAAAACATAAACTTAAAAAAACATAGACTAAAATAATTTGATGCTTCTTCATGATTTCGGTTTGTAGTTTTTTTGAACATCGAACGATTCGGCTTGGGATAATATCGACATCCATCGTTATTATTTCCCATTCCTTGAGCGAAATCTTTTCATCGGACAATCGGACATTTTCGCGTAACTTTTCTCCCACCACACCAGACTTTTTTTCGATGGCCCGCTCCTTCGCCTTCGCCTTTTGGGCCCTGACCTCGGTGTACGTTTGAAATTGTGCCATAAACTCGTCCATCTTCGGGTCCACCTTTTACTTTTCTTTCTCCTTTGCTCGCTCCTTCTTTGATATGTCCTGGCCCGGGGGACGCTCTGCTTCGTGTATGGCGTATTCTTCTTTGTCGAACTCGTCGTCATCGTTTAAGTTTATCAGACACCTCGCGTCCGATCCACCGACGCTAAAGCTACCCGATTACCGATGTCCTTTGCCGCTTCACCATCTCCACCTCGTTGGGAATCAGCGCCATTTTTTGTGCGTTCGCAAAACTTCTCACGCGCGAACGTGTGCGAACGAGATATTACCATTGTTCGCCTTGTACATCTTCAACGCCTTTTTAAACACATCTTCGTCGTTCATGCCGCTACGACGCCCACTTGAATATATTTTATTATATTCATCGCAAAACTTATTGACGAACCCATTCATTTTTAGCCACTTTGATGACACCGAGTTGATATCTCGATACGGGCCTTGGTCCATTAGCCCAAGGAACTTTGCCAAAACCGCCTTTCAAAACCCGTCATCCGTTTGATTTTTACTTATAACATATGTTACAAAAAATAAAAAAAACTAATTCTAAAAAATATAAACTTAAAAAAAAGTTAGTTTTATCAACCTTTTGTCGGGTATGTAGACGTGCCTATGTAAGCCTTAGCTAAGGCTTCTTCTTCGATTGGCGTCCACGGTTTCGCCTTTGGTTTGAACGGTTGCTCACCCACCACTTGTTTGCCTTTTCTTCGTTTGCCTTTTTCTTTTTGCGGTTGGGTTTCGGGAACAACTTCCACATCCTCGTTGGGTTCGGATCGTTCGGGTTGCGTCGGGTTCGGTTGGGGTTGCGTCGGGATCGGTTGGAGATTAAAAGCACCCCGCATCATCAAATCAGTTGTTGAAGGACTTGATTTTGAGAGAATTGAGAGAATTGGTTCGGTGAGTGTTGGAATGCGGCAAACGCGTTTGACGGATATTGAGAGAATTGGTTCGGTTCGATCGTCGGATAATATCCCGAAACCGAGAAAACATTCGGATGGGTCGGGTTGTTGGGATTGTTCGGGTTGTTGAAGGGATTCATGGTAGAATATAAGTTTATAAAAGTGGAAGATGTTTTATAAAATATAAAGGGAGAGAGATGAGAAAATAGGTTAAAAATGGTGAATGGAGGTGAAAAAGGTTTGAATTTATATATTTGGGGAATGTTACCGTTGATTTTTTTTTGAATTTCGTAAATTAATTTTTTTTATTTAACTGTCATAATCAGCGACGGGGGGGGGGGGGGGGGCACAATTTTGGATCGTATCAAACGTCTTGATTTCGCCGGTGAGGACGGGGACAGGGGGGATCGTGTTTTGGCGGCGCCGGTCCCAGACGGTTATGGGGACATACCTCATACCGCACAGCCTTACTTACACGTTTGATTATTACCTATAAAATGTGGCCCCCCTTCGCTGAGTATGACCGTTAAATAAAAAAAATTAATTTACAAAATTAAAAAAAAAATCAATTTACGAAATTAAAAAAAAAATCAACGGTAACATTCCCTAAATATATAAATTCAAACCTTTTCCACCTCCATTCACCATTTTTAACCTATTTTCTCATCTCTCTCTCTTTATTTTTTATAAAACATCTTTCCACTTTTATAAACTTATTTTCTACCATGGATCCCTTCAACAACCCAAACGTCCCCAACAACCCGAACAATCCCAACAACCCGACCCATCCGAATGTTTTCTCGGTTCTGGGATATTATACAACGATCGAACCGAACGAATTCTCTTAATATTTGTCAAACGCCTTTGCCGCATTCCAACACTCACCGAACCAAATCTCTCAATTCTCTCAAAATCAAGCCCTTCAACAATTGATGATGCGGGGTGCTTTTAATCTCCAACCGATCCCGACGCAACCCGCTCAACCCCAACCGAACCCGACGCAACCCGAACGAACCGAACCCGACGCAACCCGAACGATCCGAACCCGACGAGGATGTGGAAGTTGTTACCGAAACCCAACCGCAAAAAGAAAAAGGCAAACGAAGAAAAAGCAAGCAAGTGGTGGGTGAGCAACCATCCAAACCAAAGGCGAAACCGTGGACGCCAATCGAAGAAGAAGCCTTAGCTAAGGCTTACATAGGCACGTCTACACACCCGACAAAAGGTTGGTAAAACTAACTTTTTTTTTAAAGTTTATATTTTTTAGAATTAGTTTTTTATTTTTTGTAACATATTTTATAGGTAATAATCAAATGGGTGACGGGGTTTGGAAGGCGTTTTGGCGAAGTTTCTTGGGCTAATGGACCAAGGCTGGTATCGAGATATCGACTCGGTGTCATCAAAGTGGCGAAAAATGAATGGGTTCGTCAATAAGTTTTGCGATGATTATAATAAAATATATTCAAGTGGGCGTCGTAGCGGCATGAGCGACGAAGATGTGTTTAAAAGGCGTTGGAGATGTACAAGGCGAACAATGGTAATACCTTATTCGCAAACATTCGCACATGGGAAGTTTTGCGAACGCACCAAAAATGGGCGCCAATTCCCAACGAGGTGGAGATGGCGAAGCGACAAAGGACATCGGAATCGGGTAGTTTTAGCGCCGGTGGATCGGACGCGACGTGTCACATAAACTTAAACGATGACGCCGAGTTCGACGAAGAAGAATACGCCATACACGAAGCGGAGCGTCCCCGGGCCGGGACAAATCAAAGAAAGAGCGGGCGAAGTAGAAAGAAAAGCAAAAGGTGGACCCGAAGATGGACGAGTTTATGGCACAATTTTAAACATACACCGAGGTCACGGCCCAAAAAGCGAAGGAGCTGGCCATCGAAGAAAAGTCTCGTGTGGCGGGAGAAAAGTTACGCAAAAAGGTCCGATTGTCCGATGAAAAGATTCGGCTCAAGGAATGAGAAATAATAACGATGGATGTCGATAATTATTCCGAGCCGAAACGTTCGATGTTGAAAAAACTACAAACCGATATCATGAAGAAGCATCAAATTATTTAAGTCTATGTTTTTTTTAAGTTTATGTTTTTTTTTAATTTTATTTTTTTAAGTTTTTGTATTGTTTTTTAATATTAATGAAAATATTTTTATTAATTTATTTGTTAAAAGTTAAAAAAGTGGATGATTAAAAAAAATATATATATATAAAAGTGGTGGGGTAGGACCATCCTCCCATTTCCACTAGTTTTGTGGGATGGACCATCCTTGGGAGGACTATGATGTGGCGCCTACGTGGCGAATCATCCTCCAAGGGAGGATGGTCAACATACCCTCTACTCTAGCCTAATGATATCTACCGAATGATATTTTCATGTAAAATATATGTAACATAATTGTTGAAGTAATGAGTCAACTCGCGAATGGACCGAACCGATAAGTGGGTCAAGGGGAATCGACCAAATTGGTGACGTTATTACTTGTGGGACTTTTTGGACTATATTTGTATATATAAACACATATGCAAACGGTTATATATATATATATATATATATATATATATATATATATATATATATATATATATATATATATATATATATATATATATATAGGGGTAGGCTATAGAGAAAACCCACTTGTGTTGTGTAAACTCAAGAAACATTAGTAAAAAATCCATGTAAACTCAAGAAATCTTTCTAAAAAAATAGGAAATGTAATATACATACTGATACGTGGTCGAAAACCGGTGATTGTAATTGCTTAATTTGATGTTTATACATATGTTTTAATTCCGAATAGCCTACTTTTGATTAGATATTTGTTTTGAAGGTCTAGTAGAGTTTAAGGAGCTTTTCAGGAGCTTTACAGGTCACCGGGATGAAAAACGAGCCACCGGGAAGCGACACGGGTCATCCGGGAGCAAGGGACGCGAAAAATAGAAAGTGAAGCTTTGGGGCACTGTCGCCGACGGTCAGTGCATTTTTCCGTCGCCAGAACCACCGTAGACAGCAAAGAAAGCCGTCGGAAGAAAGTGAACATGTGCACACCGTCGCCGACGGGGCTTGGCCTCTAGCCTAATGATATCTACCGAATGATATTTTCATGTAAAATATATGTAACATAATTGTTGAAGTAATGAGTCAACTCGCGAATGGACCGAACCGATAAGGAATTGACTAAATTGGTGACGTTATTACTTGTGGGACTTTTTGGACTATATTTGTATATATAAACACATATGCAAACGGTTATATATATATATATATATATATATATAGGGGGAGGCTATAGAGAAAACCCACTTGAGTTGTGTAAACTCAAGAAACATTAGTAAAAAATCCATGTAAACTCAAGAAATCTTTCTAAAAAAATAGGAAATGTAATATACATACTGATACGTGGTCGAAAACCGGTGATTGTAATTGCTTAATTTGATGTTTATACATATGTTTTAATTCCGAATAGCCTACTTTTGATTAGATATTTGTTTTGCAGGTCTAGCAGAGTTTAAGGAGCTTTTCGGGAGCTTTACAGGTCACCGGGATGAAAAACGAGCCACCGGGAAGCGACACGGGTCATCCGGGAGCAAGGGACGCGAAAAACAGAAAGTGAAGCTTTGGTGCACCGTCGCCGACGCCCATAAGGGCCGTCGCCGACGGTCAGTGCATTTGTCCATCGCCAGAACCACCGTAGACAGCAAAGAAAGCCGTCGGAAGAAAGTGAACATGTGCACACCGTCGCCGACGGGGCTTCAGGCCGTCGGCGACGGTCCCTCTATGATGCAGACGCACCAGTTTGTTGTTTTTAGTGGTTTTGACGAATTAAAACGGATGGGGACCAACTATTTGGGGGTTACACACTCTTGGGAGGTTTGAACTTGATCTTGGAGCCAATACTCATCATCTATCACCTACCAATTCCATCTATCATCAAACATGCAACCCGAATCATCATCATCCATCTCACCATCAATCATCCAAACCCTAGTTCCATCAATCCATTCATCCATCCGTTCATCATCACCACCTACCCAAACCCCAAACCTCATCATTCACCATCCTCAAGGTTTCAAGATGTTCAACTTCGAGTTCTCAACATCCGGTGATCAAGCTTCTTCAACCATGAGCGGCTAATCATCTCGGTTTCACCCTGGTGTAGGTAGTTGTTAACTTTAGGGTTTCGCATTGTTCTTGTTTCAACTTAGTGACAATTTGTGTTTGATTTTTGAAACCTTTGACAATAGTTTGCATTTGTTTCGTATTCGTAAATTGTCGAACGATGTTAAAAGTTATGACTTTACGAAATGGTTATGTGTAGTATGCATTGTCTTGGTTAGGTTTTACTTGTGTTGATCATAAAGTGTATTCTTGTCCGTTTCTCAAAACGTTGATAGTTATTAGCACCTAAGTCACGGTACACTAAATCCGCTAATCATACACAATTGAGTTGGATCTAAAAACTTGTAGAAACCCTAGGTTGACAATTACCGAAACCGGGTGTGAACCCTTTTTTTCTCATTATCGTTTATTAATCAAATTTTTGTGCAATCGTTAATTTTTAGTTGTCAATCAATTACACCAATTTCTTTAGATTAAATTCACATCTCTCAATTAAACAAAAATACAAACATTCTAGTAAGCTTCATAAATTATGACACTTTTGATAATTCAATCGAATCTATTCACAAACCACATACTCTTCGTGGTTCGACCCCTTGCTACCACTAACTATTTGTTAAGGGTAATTTGGGCTTATAAATATTATCTTTGACCGGAGCGCGACACTCCGATCAAATTTTGGCGCGTTGCTGGGGAGTGCGTGCGCTTTGTGTTTGGATCTTTGTTTGAATTTGCGTAATTATCTGTTTAAGTTGCGTAGTTTTTCTTTGCAATTTGTCTTTTTCCTTGTTACGCGGGGTGTGTTACTTGTGCAGGTTACAGGTAGTGTATGCATATGTGGAACTCCGGGAGGACTTCACCTTTAGTCTACGAACCGGAAATCGAAAGAGTAGCAAGAAGAAACTTAGCAAGCCGGTTAGAAGCAACACTTGCTTCTAATTAAACCAACCAAACACCACAACTTACACCGACCATTGAAACCGATTCAATGGTGAACCAAAACCAAAACCAGAACCAATTTCAATACTGAAGCAACTTCAATCCCGCCCAAAACGTTCAACCTATACCTCAAGAGAGACCGGGTGGTAATAACAATACCGGACCACCCACACCACCTTTTCAAAACCAAAATCCCAACAACACCCAAAGAACACCCCCACAGCAAAACCTTCATCGACAACAATCCTTACCCCTAAATCTGGATGATCAGAATGTCAACTCCGACAGCTGAGGCAACCGAGATCGTGGCAATCCTGCGAACGAAGACCCATTCTTCAACATAGACGATTTAAGGAACGCCATTCCCGATGATGAGCCGTTTAGTATTCCCGGTTATCAATAGCCGGAACATGTAAGCATTCATACGGAGAATTCGAACGATGGGGGGTACTATAATGATCGGGCTAACGATGACGAGGATTGGGGATACGTGAATCGGGGTAATGGCTACAATGCAAGAGGGTATGGAGATGAGGAATTTGGCTACCAAAATGCCAATTATGTTGGGGAGGATGATTACGGGTATGGGGTTGGAAGAAATGACGGTTACGAGAACAACCGTCAACCACGAAACAATTATCAACGGAACCGGAATGATGGGTTTTACAACAACAACAATGTTAACCCTAACTGGAGTCCTCGTTTCGTGGGAGGGGGTAACCAAAGGGGTAACCAAGGTGGAAATCGAAGAGATGATAGAAGAGGTGATAGGGGCGGTGATCGAAGGGACAATCGAAGACCGGGTGATCAAGAAGTAAATGGTCCACAACGTCGTCAACAACCTCCAAGGGGAGTGAATGACCGTTTTCGACCGATAGTTACCGAAAATGACTCTCCGATAGTGTGCGAAAGGAGAATGTTTGATTGTAAACCACATTACATCGACATACTTCCCCACTTCAATGGGAGGTCTAATGATGAGCCGTATACGCACTTGGCGGAGTTTTCGTCTATTTGTAACACTATCGGGGGGCACAACTTTGCACTAGAGGAGGCCAAACTTCGCTTGTTTCAATTTTCGTTGAAAGACAAGGCAAAGCAATGGTTTCTCACACTTCCGGCGAATAGCATTCGGACATGGGGTGAGATGCAACAAGCCTTTTTAGATGAATACTATTCGATGGCGAAGACCGACGACGCTAGGGATGAAATAAGGTCATTTCGGCAACTATCGAGTGAACCGTTGCATGAAGCGTTCACTCGATTGAAAGAATTGATGCGGAGATGCCCACATCACCAAACAGAAAAGTAGGAATTGGTGAAGTGTTTTGTACGTGGGTTGGATGACACGACATGGAATCGTCTCGAGTCGACGAGTAACGGGACCCTTTTGAGCAATCATGAAGATGAGGATTGGGAGTTTCTTGAGCGGATGAGAAAACGGTCAAAGGAAAAGGAGTCGGCTGATAGAGCTAAGAAACATCCCGTTTCCCGATCATTACCCGATCTCGATTCTAAGGATCAGATTTCCACTTTAGAACGGGAAATGGCTCACATGAAAAAGAAAGAGGTGAATGCGGTCCAATTCGCAGTGTGTGAGGATTGTGGAGATATTGGCCATACGACCGATCAATGCCCAACGGGGCCGGGTGAGTACACCGAGGAAGTCAACCAAGTGTTCGGGGATAGAAAGAACAATGACATGAACTCGAACACTTACCATCCCGGATTGAGAAACCATCCCAACTTCCGATATGTGATTGCCGCGAATCAAATGAACCCGAACTTTCAACCGGGCAACCAAAGCGGGTCATCGTATCAAAATCGCCAAGGTGGTAACCAAGGGGGTTATCAACGTAATTACAATCAAGGGTACCAAGGTCGGGACAACAACTACCAAGGAGGGTACCAAAGGAATTACAATAATCAAGGCGGTAATGGAAGCGGGTCAAACAACCAAGGGGGTGGTAATGATTTGAATGCAAAGATGGATGCGATGCTTTCGATGATGCAAGAATCCAAGAAGGAGAATGAGATTCGAGACAAGCACATGAGGCATTAGCAAAACAAGTAGGCCAACTCGCGGAGGAAATGGCTCAAGTGAGAGGAAGCTCGGGGAAGCTTCCAAGTGATACAATGGTGAACCCTAAGCATCAAGGGTCAAACTCAAGAAACACACGTGAGGTACCAATTAATCAAATTTCTTTGCGTAGTGGTCGAGTCATAGTTAGTGGTGTCGAGCCACCATCACCCGAGTTTGTTGAGGGGGTGGTGGAAGATGCGAGTGATGATGAAGGTAAAAACGGTCAAACAGGTCAAAAGAAAAATGATTTTAAAATTAATAATAATACTCCCATTGTGACCGTTCCCGTCCCCAAGGCTAAGGAAAAGGGTGTAGAGGCTAATACCGCCCTTACCCCGAAGCATTGAAGGGACCCATTAAAAAAGTTGTAAACAAAAGAGGTCCACAACAAGAAGAGTTGTTGGAAATTTTCAAACAAGTAAAAATAAACTTACCTCTTTTGGATGCAATTAAACAAGTACCGTCTTATGCTAAGTACTTGAAAGAATTGTTTACCCAGAAACGAACTCATAAATTTCCTAAAAAATTAGATTTAGCCGAGAATGTGAGTTCGATTCTTTCGGGTGCACTTCCACCTAAGCTCCAAGATCCGGGTGCGCCTATCATTTCAATTCAAGTAGGCGATTTCAAAATTAACCGGGCACTTTTAGATCTTGGTGCTAGCGTGAGCATTCTACCGGGTAGTTTGTATGACCAATACGAGTTTGGTCCACTTCAAACGTCAAACACCACCGTGGTGTTAGCTGATTTGACACCTAAATTACCTCGTGGAATTGTTTCGGATGTGATAGTAAAAATTGAGGATTTTTACTATCCGGTGGACTTTTTAGTACTTGATTACATGGCCAAGGACCCAACCAAGCAACCTACGGTGATTTTGGGTCGACCGTTCTTAGCAACCGCAAATTCTCAAATCGATTGAAAAAAAGGAACGGCTGACATGACATTTGGAAACCGAAGGTTGAGGTTGCATGTTTTTTCCAGACTTATGAACCCTCCACTTGATGATGAATGCTATATGGCAGACATTGTTGATACGTGTATACCTCTTTGCGACACAGTCGTGGATGGGGAAAACACAATGGAGGACTGTTATATGTTTGACAGGTCACAGGTGGAGGTGGAAAGGAGCATAGACGAAGAGGTGAAAAGCCTGGAGGTGCTTGCGGTTAGAGAAGGAAAACCGACATGGACGCACCAAGTTGAGAGTTTACTGGAGAGCATTGATACTAAATTGAAGCCGTCATTAGTAGAACCTCCAGAAGTCGAGTTGAAGGCATTGCCGAAGCATCTCAAGTATGCTTACGTTGGTGATGGCAATACACTCCTGGTTATTATTGCATCAAATTTAACCGCGGAGCAAGAGGAGAAATTGATGGATTTTTGGTCACCAATCGGGCGGCGATTGGATGGACCATTGCGGATTTGAAGGGTATTAGTCCCTCAGTGGTGATGCACAAAATCATCACGGAAGAGAATGTGACTCCCGTTCGAGATGCACAACGAAGATTGAATCCGAATATATGCGGGAGGTAGTGAAGAAGGAAGTGCTGAAATGGCTCGATGCCAATATCATTTACCCGATCTCGGATAGCCAATGGGTGAGCCCAACACAGACGGTTCCAAAGGAAGCGGGTATACAAGTCGTCAAAAATGACGCAGGTGAAGAGGTAGCCACTCGGCCGGTAACCGGGTGGCGAATTTGTATTGATTATAGGAAGTTGAATACCGCAACTTCCAAAGATCATTTTCCTTTACCGTTCATTGATCAAATAGTTGAGAAATTGTCGGGGCAACAATTTTATTACTTCTTAGATGGCTATTCTGGTTATAACCAAATTGCCATCCATCCGGAAGATCAATGAAAGACCACATTTACTTGTCCCTACGACACTTTCGCATTTAGGCGAATGCCGTTTGGATTATGTAACGCCCCCGCCACCTTCCAAAGGTGTTTGATGAGTATCTTTTCAGATATGGTGGGGAAGTCTTTGGAAATCTTCATGGATGATTTCTCAATTTTTGGGTCGTCATTTGAGGCTTGTTTGGACCAATTAGATAAAGTGTTAAAAGGTGTGTCGAAACTAGTTTGGTCTTAAGTTGGGAAAAGAGCCATTTTATGGTTCAAGAGGGAATTGTGTTGGGACACGTGGTGTCAAGTCGTGGGATAGAGGTTGATCGTCCTAAGGTACAAGTTATATCTACGTTGCCGTATCCCACGACTGTTAAAGGTGTTAGGTCATTTATGGGCCACACGGGTTTTTATCAGCAGTTTATTAAGGGTTTTAGTGACATAACCAAGCCCCTATGTAACTTGTTGTTAAAAGATCAACCGTTTGATTTTAATGAAAATTGTCAAAACGCTTTTAACAAATTGAAAGAAAAGTTAGTTGAGGCCCCAATCTTGCAATCGCCAAATTGGTCTTTACTCTTTGAAATTATGTGCGATGCAAGTGATTATGCGGTGGGGGCCGTGTTGGGACAACGGGTTGATATGAAACCCGTTGCCATATACTACGCGAGTAAGACTCTTTCAGACGCACAATTGAATTACACCACTACCGAAAAAGAACTACTCGCGGTGGTGTATGCATTGGATAAATTTCAATCATATATATGGGGTAGTAAAGTGATTATTTATTCTGATCACACTGCAGTTAGGTACCTCATGGAGAAGAAAGATGCTAAACCGAGGTTGATCTGATGGGTATTGTTGCTCCAAGAGTTTGATTTGGAGATACGGGACAAAAAGGGTATCGAGAATGTGGTAGCAGACCACTTGTCCCGGTTGATGGTCGAAGAGGATCCTAAGTCATTAGAGATCAATGAGTCTTTTCCCGATGAGCATATTATGAAATTAGATAAGTTACCATGGTATGCTAACATTGTAAATTATCTTATTACAGGTGACTTACCGGCACATTGGGATAGACGGAAGAGGCAACACTTCATGTCTCAAATCAAGTATTACCGGTTGGAGGAACCGCACTTGTGGAAAGAGTGTGCAGATCAAGTGATTAGGAGATGCATAGATGATGAAGAAATCCCAAGCGTGTTGCATCATTTACATTCGTTTGCATGTGGTGGCTATTTTAGTGGTCACAAAACGGGTCATAAAGTGTTAAATAGTGGTCTTTATTGGCCAACTATTTTTAAAGATGCGAATGAGTTTACAAAGAATTGCATAGAGTGCCAAAGACTAGGGGGTATTTCAAAAAAGGGATGAGATGCCCATGCAACCAATCCTCGTAGTCGATGTCTTCGATGTGTGGGGCATTGATTTCATGGGCCCATTCCCCAATTCCTATGGCAATTTGTATATCTTGGTGGCCGTTGACTATGTGTCAAAATGGGTCGAAGCAATAGCCACCAAAACAAACGACCATTCCGTAGTGTGTAGTTTTGTTCAAACCAATATTTTCTCAAGGTTTGGGATTCCTCGTGTCATCATAAGTGATGGAGGATCTCATTTTAAAAATTTTCGGTTTGGGAAACTCTTAAAACGGTTTGGTGTTGACCATAGGAGCGCTACCCCCTATCACCCGCAAACAAGCGGGCAAGTTGAGGTGTCAAATAGGCAAATCAAAAAAAAATTGCAACAGACCGTGCGGGCGGACCGTAAGGATCGGTCAATTAAGTTGAACGATGCTTTATGGGCCTAGCGTACGGCACATAAGACACCTATTGGCACTACACCTTTACCGGTTGGTTTACGGTAAAAATTGTCATTTACCGGTTGAACTTGTGCACAAATCATTATGGGCTATTAAAGAGGTTAATGTTCAATATAATGATGCAGGTAAGGAAAGGAAACTCAAGCTATACGAGTTGGAGGAGTTACGGGAAATGGCATATGAATGCGCGTCTAAGTACAAAGATGGGATGAAGAAGGTGCATGATGCCAAGTTGAGAAAGAAAGAGTTCGAGATTGGGCAAAAGGTGTGGCTCTACAACTCGAAGCTTAAGTTCTTTCCCGGAAAGCTCCGGAGCAAATGGATGGGATCCTATGTGATCACCCGGGTCGGACAATTGGGTGATGTTACAATCGAGGACCCGAAGGATGGGTCACGGCAAACGGTAAATGGTCATCGGCTAAAACCGTTTCTCGATGGTAACGAAAAGTTGGATGAAAACAAGGAATCGGTGAGCTTCGTGGTAAGTATCCCGGTTTATGTGGTCGAATGAAAAGGACCGGTAACGTTTCGTGTAAAGTTATGTATAATTATTTTATTGTTTGTGTGTTTTGGATATAATCGTTTTCGTTTCATACTAACCCCGTTTGATTGTGTGAAGTCCGGATATCCCGAACGAGTCTTGAAGACGTAAGGTATGTTTTTAAACTTTGTTATGTGCATTGAGGACAATACACGACTTTTTGAGGGGTGGTAGGGCCGTTGACGGGTTATTGCGTTTTTAAAATTTAATTTATAAAAATTTACAAAAAGATTTTTAATATTTTTTAGGAATTTTATATGTATGTAGTCCTTTTACAAAAAGTTCATATTTTCCCTCCTATTTTTCAAAAAAAAAAAAAAAAAATTGAAAAAAATAAAAAACTTGAGTTTTTAAAGGCCGTCGCCGACGGCATATGTGGGCGTCGCCCACGGTCCCTGGAATCATCCGTAGCCTCATTTTGTCTATAGACAGTACACTAAGCCATCGCCAGAACCCACATGTTTCCAAGGCCGTCGCCGACGAAGACTCACACCGTCGCCGACGGTTGCTGATTTTTTGTCCGACGCTGAATACGTGTTACGTGTATATATCACTCCAAACAACACCCAAACATAATATTGACCACACAAATCGAGTTGGGGGACCGCTTATCTGACCCATAAACCCTTTACTAAACCCTTTACTACCATTCAACTTCAGCATTCATCACATCTTTCTCTCTCATTCACTTCATCTTTCCCAAACATCATAACCCTAATCTTTCATATTTCATAGCTCCTTCAATTCTCCACCAAATCACTTGATTCTTGAGCCTATTGTGTGTATTTTCTCGAGAGGAACAAAACCCCATTAACGGTTTCCATCAATTCTTGCTCGTTTGCAAGATTCCTGGGCGTGAGTTTTTAGGGTTTTGAAGAGTGTTCATCAAAGTCCTTTGCTTTACACTTTTTCTTAGTTCTTCTTGTTCATCTACACTTAAGGTATGAATTTTCAGTAAATTTATGCATAATGTTTATATGGATTGTTGATTTCTTCCGAAATTTTAAGCTTATTGTTTAAGAGTAGGTTGTTTATCATAATGCATGAAGTTTTAGCATGAATTTTGTAGGATCGTGTTCGGCCCTGTTTGAGTTGATCAGAAGAATTTCTATCCAAATCAAGAGGCGAAAGCTAATTATTTGGTGCGATTTCAGCCGGATTCACTTATAATTGCTGTTGTATTGATCTTTATAGCGTTTACAGGCTCTGACAGCACTTCGGCAGCACTTCGTGGCTTGCCGGAAGAATACACCTCTAACTATTCTCTAGGTTCGCTTGAATGACCTACCTATATATAGGAGACATGGGCTCGCTTATACGGACATGTACGTATAAGCGGACCTACATTACTGACATATAAGCGGACCTACATTAATGTTATATAAGCGAACCTAGGACAATGACACAAAAGCGAACCTAGTCTAATATATGTTCCTAGGATTTCGTGCCATATCTAACCTATACAAATCTAGACTCGATATAAGACGTAGTCGACAGACGTAGTGCACCAACAAACTCCCCTCGGATGTTGACGGAGTCTTCAGTGTCGAGTCTTCGATTGTCAACCTACAGTCTTTATCAGTCTTCAATCTTCCTCTGAAATATTTGTCATTTCAAGAATCTGCAAACTCTATCTTCATCATCAACAAACTCCTCTCTCTCAGATGTTGACACGGTGTCTTCAGACTCCCCTCTCAATCTGCTGAGATCGTAGTCTGGAATTCACAGCTTTAAGATTCATACCAAAATCGTTACTTGGCTCTATTTCAGCACAAGATCATCACCTGGCACACATTTACCTGCACAATCTCTTCCTACACATAAGTTTCTTCATAGATTAAATCTTTTCAACAATTTAGAAACTATGTTGGTAAACTACAGTAATGATTTTGCATTCAGGATCTTTTCCTAACTCTTATCATTTTCACATACAATCACCCAAACCTGTTCTTCAAGTTTAGCACTCAGAATTTCGAAAATCAGCTTCTCAACACCAGGTGTCGAAAATCTTTTTGAATTTTCTGAAAGAAAGTAACTAACACCACTTGCAAAAATACGAAACAATGCAAAAATGAAATATTTACAAACAATATTTTTGTGAGTTCGTGCAAGATGATCATATCAGTTTCTGAGACATATCATCAACACCGTTAAGCTTTATTTCATTTTAAGCTCTAAACAATTTACCTAGATTGTCAGTATGTTTGTCCTCTTAAATTTTCACACAGATTTTAACTGTTTAGAGATACTCAATTAGTGTCTTAGATACCTAAACTTATCCGTGTGTCCCACTACTTGAATATACTCCCGTATCCAGATCCCAATATTCAGTCTTACAGGTGAGTATACCACAGCTGATATCTGTAAAGGGGTTATGTGCGAGGGCCGTGAGAGCTCAGGTTGATACTTCCGTATATGCAGAGAGATGACGGCTTCGACTTTTGGTGTGTCCACTTTTGAGGATCTTTTAATTACAACAGCAGCGACTATCAATTTTATTGTTTCATCAGCTTGCTGAGGGCGAGCTTATATTTCAAAGCTTTTTGCAGAAAGCATTATCCGGGGACTAGGTCAGTACTTCCATACAGCAGAAGACCCGGAATAATACCCTAGATATCACTGAGTATAAAGACCTAGTATCTCAGAATACGGGACCTTTCAAACAAGATTTCAGGGGTTACCTATATATCCAAGCAGTTTTGTTAACCCACAGAATAAGCAAGTTTGAAATTTAGGTTTATATCTCGTTTCAGTTTACTCAATGTGCGAAAACCTACTGACACATCCACAGTAAGATTGTTTATCACATTTTGACTTCACATTTCTTTAGCATGTCGTGATAGTCCACTGATGTACTATCATTTCTTTTTTTATGCAACAAAAACTCATTTTTTAGTTTTATCATGTTTTTGTCTTTTTCAAATTTTCTGATGTTTTTGGATTTTCTAAAATTTCTTACTTCCCCTAAAATTCAAATACATCTAAAGGAAATTGAAAACAAACTATACAGAACATGACAACTGACATTGAATTGCTTCAATTCTCCATTCGCTTGGCATAAACAATCAGAACTCCTCCTCACAACAAACTATTTTCCCATAATGATTTCAAAACACTCAAGTTTGTTTTAATCAGAATGGTTTTTCCAGAAAATAAGTTTGATTGATTTTACCACTTGTAGGTTTGTCAATAACAAATTCGGGGATGTGGTTCATCATATTGTCTTTCAACCACTTGTAGGAAAAATTCAAGTATAAATTAATGTCCTTGATTTACCATATGCAGATATGCACAAACAACTCTTCAAACCTGTTTTTCAACCAATTCCCATCTGTTGGTTGAATTCTCAAGATGCCGATTTTCTACTCTTCGCTTACAAACCTGGGAGTTCCGGCAAATCCTGCTAAAACACTCAAGCACAGATTAAGAAAGATGCCGATTCATGCTCCGCGATTACCAACTTGGGAGCTCCGGCAAGTCATGTTTTTACTCTTTGAAAAAAATATCCACCCAAGCCTGACCTTCCTTGGGTGTAACTGTTTCTTCATCTTTACTTTTAACGGACTTATGAACCCCTCTTTTGGCAGCATAAAATTCTTTAACACCTTTGGCCTTACCATTGACCATTTTGCCAAACATATGTTTCACATTTCCATTAAAAGTTCTTTCAACATCAAATTTCTTCTTGTCAGAATAAAATTGATTTGAAATTTCAACTTTTCCAACTTTTTTCATAAAATTTTCAGCACACAACGGTGGAAAATTTTCATCATTCATAGTTGGAACTTTTCTATCAACCTTTTTCTCAACACGTGGCTCCTCTGATTTTGTGGAATCAGATTCATCACCAGAATTATTACCTGAACCTTTCACAACCCATTTTTGATTTTTTACATTTTCTTTTCTTCTTGAAGCACTCTTTGAACATTCTCCTTTTTCAAAAATTGAATTTTCAAAGCCAGTAAACTTCCAGGTTGACAGTTCAGTTTTCTCGACAACCTTTTCTTTCATTTTACCAGAGACTTCCTGTTTTGGCTTGAATGTCTTTGGACAATTCTTCGCAACATGACCAACAGTTTTACACTGAAAACAGGTTCTCTTTTCAATCTTCTTTGGAATATCATTCTTCTTCAGTTCTTCTTGCTTCTTAGCAAGGAATTCCTGATTTGTCTGCTTTCTGAATGATTGTTCTTTCTCAGCTTCTGTCGTTTTCCTTGAAACAAACATAGTTTTTGGTTTATACATTTTTTCATTTTTATAGTTTTTCGGTGGTACAAAACCTAATCCTTTCTTTTTGAAATTACGATTATGGTTTGGTTTCTTTTGGAAACTATAACCACAGTTGTAACCCATTTTCTTGTTAATTCTTTGTTGATCTCTTGAAATGTATTGTTTAGGTTTTCCGATAAGATTTAAATCTTTTATTTCAGAAATATTAATTTCTGTGATTTTGAAAACCTTTTGAATCATTTCAAATCTGACACTTCTTATTGGAAAACTTTCATCAGAATATAATTTGTTAGAATCTTTCAAAGTATATGCTACTTTGAATGATTCATCATTCAAATTAGATTTTGACATTAAAAACTCTTTATCATAAACCCATTTGTCCTTTTTGAATGTCGGCTTTGACTCATTGGACCCAGACTTTGACTCGGGTTTGAACTCCGGTTTTAACTCCTCACTGTCATCTTTATCCAACACCTGATCGACCACACTTTTTATCAGCTTTGACTCATGATCAGTGTCAGACGACATGTACGTGACATCAATATTTTCTGGCAAGTTATCCGACAGCCCAGACTCCCATTGTAAATTGATAGCCTTATTGACTCTTTCAGAATTTGGATTTCGAGGTGAATATCCATTTTCGACCGGGGGCGGACATCTATTGTAGACCACACTTGATTTCTTACCAAAACTCTTCACTTTATCTTCGTCTTTTGTCACAGATTTCTCTTCTTCAGACGTCTTCACTTCTTCAAACGTTTTCAAATCTTTCACAATTGGATAAATCCTGTCAACAACAAAAGTAGAACATGAGTAACTTTCTAATAACTTGTTAACTCTCTCAGTTTCTATCTTTTGCGTTGCCAACTTCAACTCCAACTCAGCACATTTCTTTATGTGAAAGTTAACATCATCAAGCTGTCTCAGGTACGCTCTCTTCAATGTATTCATTGCCACAACTTGTTCACTATCTGAATCCGTATACTTGTTAATTTCTCTGTTCATTGTATCATAGGATTCTTTCAATCTGTTTATGTTGTGCAGCAACTCATTGTTTTGTTTGATTAACGAATCACAATTCATGCACTTTTCAGGAACTTTGACAGGTTCTGCATCAACTTTAACTTCAAATTCAGGAACCTCTTTGACTTTTCTGTTTGATCGTAAAAATTCAGCTCTTCTCTTTTTCTCAGCTTCAGATTCAGCTTTTAATCTTTCTTCCTCTTCTTCCTCTTCTTCAAGCTTTCTCCGTCTTGCTTCAGCAGCTTCCATGACTTTCCTGCATTTTTCAGCACATTTCAGATCGTAAGCATTTGCAATGAAAGCATTAACATTTGAAGTGTTTTTGGACATCTCTTTGGCCATGAGATCTTGACCTGGGCAAAAATCATCCCAACAGAAACCTTCAGCCAACTTTTCATCATCTTGTTCTGCCAAACACACTTTGCTGTTTGTTGGAATATATTTATCCCATGAAAAAATTTCATATTTGCTTAGACATGCTCTTTTTGACCCATCAATCACATCTCTCCCATGTGCAGTTTGTGCCTGATGCTGTGCTGGTGGTGTGACTTGATGATAAATTGCCTTTTTGTGATAATCGTTGTTTCCAAAAGGATTCTGGGCACCAATAGCTTCACGATTTTTGCACTACCTCTTTTAATTCCCCTTTTCCCTGCAACAAAAACATGTAACTTTAGATTTATCAAAGCCTAAAGTTGAAACCTTTGCATCATGAAAATCATCTCGGCCTGTAATTTGTTTAAACTTCTCAGCTCGTCTCATCACGCTAGCCATGCACCATTTAATGTCCATCAAGTCCATTTCCTCAGCATCAATTTGATCGTAATCCTCTTTCGTGAGCATTGGATTACCGATCTTTCCGGCCACAAAACTACTATAAGACTCAAGAACCATTCCCAACAAAGACATTTGATTTTTAGCCATCTCTTCAGTGTAATCTTGATCATTTTCAAGACTAAGAACAATATTGCACTGAAGTTTTCTTCCATTCTTTGTTACAGAAATGTTTGGATCGAATGATGAAAATCTTGTGCTGCTTGATCCTTGAGATGATTTCTTTTCAGAAGAATCTTTTACACTGAAAGCAGTTTCAATTTTCGGAGAATGATTTGTTGATCCAGTAGCACCACTCTTGTAGTACAAGCTGATATCCTGTTCTCCATCGTAATTCTTCATTCTGGCAATCTTCCTTTGTTCCATCTCTTGAGCTTCCAGGTGTTTGATGAAATCTCCCAGTGTCATATTTTTGTAATCTTTTTTGTTGGATCTCAGCATCATCAGAAACGTTCCCCATGTTTCATGTGGTAGCGCATCTGCAAGTTTTTCAATCAATTCATCAGTATCTTTCTTAATACCAAGTTTTGTCATATTTCTCACCAAGTTACAATATCTGTCAATTATTTGCTTGGTGTTTTCAGATTTCAAACCACGAAACAGATCAAATTCTTTCTTCATGAGAGACACTTTGTTTTTAAGCATATCATCACTTCCAACAAATTTTGCTTCCAATTCTGTCCAGATAGAATAAGCAGTTCCATCATGTTGAAGCAGTATCAGAATGTCTTCTTTTATTGCTTGCTGAAGCAGACTCACCATCAATTTCTCATCTCGATATTTCTTTTTATCTTCCGTACTCATTTCTCGAATTGTTAATTGCACACCATTTGTTATGGGTCTAACATATGGTTCCTCAGTGTGTTCCCACGCATCTAAATGATAAGCCTCAACCCAGTTTCCAAATCGTTCAGACCACGCATTATAGTCATCAATATCCATGAGTTTAGGCGGCTTCTGAGACGTTCCGGTTTCATTTTCAAGTAATGTATTCTGAGTGATTGTGATTGGGCTAGCAAAGGCGTTATAGAATTCAGTGTCCATTATTCAATTGTCCAAAGTTCACAAAATTTCCAAGTTTAGGCAAATTGTTCAACTAATCTATACAACACTGAAGATGTGACAGAAAAGCGGATCTCTGAAGATGTGACAGAAAAGTGAACCAGAGTTGTCTTTATGAGCGGAACTTCAAATTTCACTAAGAGCGGAACCTAAAGTGCTTACACAAGCGAACCTCCCATGTCATAATAAGCGGAACCTTTAAATGTTCTTGGAGCGGGCCCTATTAGTGTCTTACGAGCGGAATTACAAGTTGTCAAATAAGCAGACCTTCTAAATGTCACACGAGCGGAACCTCAAGTGAATTTGGAGCGGACCTACAACAAATATGTTCCTAAAAGCGAACCTCTAGAGCGAACCTTCAATAATCAAGTCCCTATGAGCGGACCTCTCGAGCGGAACTACAACAAAAAGTGTCGTTGGAGCGGACCTATCAGGTAATTTGGAGCGGACCTATATGCTGATGTCACTTTTTGAACGTGCTCGTATAAGCGAAACCCCAAAAATCCTACTTTCTAGGTCGATTTTAAATTTGAAACTTTCAAGGGTTTACTAATACATGATTCCGAGTGCAATGTGTGAAATTGAGCTGGTTTTACCGTGAAAAATTTTGAAATATTGAAGAAAGTGTAGAAAAACAGATGAAATGCAGCTGAAATGGCAAGAACTCCTCCTCCTGAGCTTGATACCACTTGTAGGATCGTGTTCGGCCCTGTTTGAGTCGATCAGAAGAATTCCTATCCAAATCAAGAGGCGGAAACTAATGATTTGGTGCGATTTCAGCCGGATTCACTTATAATTGCTGTTGTATTGATCTTTATAGCGTTTACAGACAATGATAGCACTTCGGCAGCACTTCGTGGCTTGCCGGAAGAATACACCTCTAACTATTCTCTAGGTTCGCTTGAATGACCTACCTATATATAGGAGCCATGGGCTCGCTTATACGGACATGTACGTATAAGCGGACCTACATTACTGACATATAAGCGGACCTACATTAATGTTATATAAGCGAACCTAGGACAATGACACAAAAGCGAACCTAGTCTAATATATGTTCCTAGGATTTCGTGCCATATCTAACCTATACAAATCTAGACTCGATATAAGACGTAGTCGACAGACGTAGTGTACCAACAAATTTATGGATGATTACTTGATTTGGGTGGGATTTGAGCATGCTTTAGTCTTGGTGATGTGATCACACTAGATTGTTGCATGTTTGAACATAGTTGTGATGTTGAATCTTGTTAAATTCATGAAACTTTGAAAAATTTTTTATGAATAAACATGTTTAAATTGATATGTAGATGATAAAATGAGCAACTTTGGAAGTTTAAAAAGACAATTTTACATCTAGTGATTGATTGAAATTCAACATCGTATATTATGTTCAAAGGTTGAGATTGTTTGAAGGTTTGGGGTATACTAATTGTTGTTTTCTTTGTCTTTTGATTGTAGCTATGTTTCGAGGAAGCAAGAAAGCAAAAACCTCCGGGCAAGGTTCATCATCGGGATCCGGTTCAGGCTCAGGGATATATCAAAGGTGTTGGGAACAATTAAGCAACGTAGAAGAAGATGATGGGCAACTTTATAGACAAGATTGGAATTGGGAGGAGGCCAAGAATAGTAGGTCGGCTTCGGTATGGAAGGATGAAAAACTAAAGGCTCTCTCCAAGTACCAAAACAAAAGACTAGAGGCGAAGATGTGGAAAATGAAGATGGTCACGGGTATTTCAAAGCCTGTACCTGAGAGGGCAGTATGTGAGCGTACGTTAAATGTCGATGAGTTCCGAAAGATCGGCATAGTTCAAAGATTTGAAAAGATTAGTTGGGAGCGAGTGATTGACTGGTGCGAGGATATCACCACCCGGGTATATTTGGGGGCTTTTTGTGAATGGCTATCTACTCTCCGTTTTGAACATTCTGATAGGCGGCTCATATGTGGCAGTTGATCGGCAACATTGGCAAAAACCAAATGATCATGTCATTTGAGCATATTAATGCTATTGCGAGATTTGACTCGCTTGGGATTGAAGCTTATGACTACTACGGCTATGATAAGTTTTTGAACAATAAAAGAAATGACGCTGATCCGTTGAGAATGTTAGAGTACATACTGCCAGGTTCCGGGGGTGCAGGAGATTCGAGAACCGACTTGTCTTTGGAGGGCAAAATACTCCAAGGCATTTCGTTGGAGAATGTTTTGGTGCGGTATGGGGACCGCGGTAAAGTGAAGGCACCCGACTGCCGGTTTTGCATGCGTTGTTGTATGGGACGCCCAAGCTATCATGGCGTCAAATTGTGATGATCAATACATGGGATACAAGGGAATCATTTAAGCGGAAGATGATCCCTTATGCGAGGTTGATTAGCGCAATGATTCGGCAGCAGAATGCATTGCCTCAGGAGTCACTGTGGGTGTCTAAGCCCATCGATCAGTTCAACTTTGCCACCATGAGGCGACACAGGAAGATAACTGTGAAGGCTTTTGGTCATCTTCACACGGTTGAAGATGAACAAGGAGATAGTTACTGATTCAATGAACGGAGAGAGGGTGATGAAGAAGAAGGCGATGAGGAGATGCCTGATGTTGAGGAGGAGACGGATCCTTCTGGTCTGCGGGGATCGAGGCAAAGGTATAGGAGGAAGCATCGGGAGATTTCTGCCGATGTAGCAGACTTTGTGAACCAAAGGCAGACACCGTCATACCGGTTGTGGACCCGCGGGCAACAAGCGGTTTACGATAATGTATCGGCAGACATTGGTGAAGGGAGAGAGTACCATGCGAGCAGGAAGGCTTGGGAAGAGGCGCAAGGGGCGTACTCGCAAGAACAATGGGGTTTCCAAGCATCCTTTCGCGAGAGGGTGGAGAAACAGATGGAGGAACAACAACTGCAACAAGCGTTACAACAGTCACAAATGGAACGCTTGTTACAGTTGCAAGAGGAAGAAAGGGCCCACAGACGGGCATGGGAAGAAGATGAGGCTAAGCGTCAAAATGCACAAATGGAATTGGAGCAACGCCGATGGCGAGCGTTAGCTTTCTCTAACCAAATGGCGATTAATAACGCCAAGGTGCTCCACGATCAAGAGCGCCATCAAAGAGATTATCAAGCCGGTCTCCCTTTTGCCAAACATTCGGGGTGGACCGATTACCCCAACCTTCCTCATCCGCAAGGCCCATCCGATCCAACCCCTCATTGGCCCGAGGCAGTCGGCTCTAGTTTCGTTCCGATTCCTTACCAACCGCCACCTCAGGGAGAGTCGAGCCCACTAGATAACTACAGGGACATGTTTGAGGCCCTCACTAGTTATCCATACCAGCCGAACCCGCCAGTGAACCCTAACGAGAGATATCAGTGGTATAGGCAAGGTATGTTTTTGTTGTTGCTGTTGTATTTTATTTTGTTTTCGTTATTTTTGTTTCGTTTAATTTAAATTTTTGCCTAGTTAAATGAACGTTGTGGGTGTGTTCCCTATATAACCCTCACGAGACCTCTCGTCCTCCCAAGCTATTGGGGGGTTTAAAAGGGCTTGTTGTATAAGCTAAATGCAACCGTGATTCCTACGAAAGTGAGTTAGGTTTGTTGTTGTTGTAAATTATTTTCCACATAAATCAAAGTAAAATAAGGTATGACTTGGTAATAATTTCATAAAAGTCGTAGAACTAGGTAACTAACAAATTTTGATGGTTGTGAGAAGAATGCTTCTACACAAGGGTTAAGATTTGTAGGTACATTGGGTTCGTGGGACAACCACTTTCATGAAGAGAAGAGGAGCACACGAGGAATGAGCTCAGAAATCAGGTGCATACGTTTCTTTTTACTTCTGATTTTTAGTTAGCAAATAAGTGGAATGAAAATTGTATATTATTTTTCCGGGGTGAAATTTTGGGGGAATTAGCCGTGTCACATCCCTTGTGCGTTTAATACTCTAGTTCTTACACATTGAGGACAATATGTATTTCAAGTGTGGGGATGGGGGAGTAGTAAAATTTTTCGATTTTGATCCGTTCATTAAACACTACAAATTGAGGACAATGTTTACCTCAAGTGTGGGGATGGGGGAAAATTTCAAAAATTTTTCAAAAATATCTTGTTTAAAAGCGATCTTGAAAGCACAAGTAACTAAGTCAACGAGGGATGTCACAACCCATTTGGTCTTTTGTCATGGTCAAGTTCAAGTTAATAGCATGACGAATATTTAGCGAGTGGTTATTTGGGAATAATACGCCTAAGAAACTAATATTTTATGCATATCACATACCATACCTTTTTAGATATGTGAGGTTTTGAGCCACTTTTATATCATAGATTACATACCTATGTTTCTTTGTTTGAGTGGACCATTAGTCATATATTGTAGAACTTGCAACTTTTGATACGTCTGAGACTATAGACCGAATACAAGCACGAGAATGATTAAGGCATTAGGTAAACCTTTTCTCTTAAAACCATTTATCTATCCTTACCCAAACTAATCCCCTAGTCGCCCATTTTGAGCCTAAACCTTTCATTTGACCACCCTATAGCCCATAACTGTTAAACCTTTTCTTTTAAACCCGTGTGATGAAAATTCGATTATAGGAGTCGTATTTGTATAGTTGCTTTTGATTGTTTGCATAAAAAATAAAATAAAATAAAATAAAATAAAATTCAGAAAATGTTATGAAAAAGCATTGAGAAAAACACAAAAAAGAAGTGTTAGTTTTTGTCGAATAAAAGGGTGAAAGATTATTGCCCATAGTTGATGTTTATATTTAGTTTTGTTTAAGTTAGTGTTTTGTAATAAAAATCGAATTTTCATCGCCTTAGCCACTTGAAAATATCCTATTTCCTACCCTTAGCCTAGCTTCGTTACAACCCTCATAAAGACCTTATGACTTGTGCTTAGTATTCGTGATCAATGGTGGAGAATGATTGCGTTGCAAGCTTATGCGGGTATGTGTTCTAATCGGTTTTGAGTGAATATTCTTTGATGTGCTAATACATTATAAATATTAGCCAATTTACAAAAGCTGAGTGGAGAGAACATTGTGAGGGATGTGCATGAATTGTTGGTTTCACGGGCGGGTTAATCTTGGGTAATCATGTGTGTATGTGAAATCACATTACCGTTAAATATATTGAAAATTGTAAAGAATTTGAACTTTAGCATGACATCGGACCTTAACATTAGTCTCAGGAATGGGGAGTGTATTCATTGTTCGACCTACGTGAAAGTGAAAAACAGATTTGCTTGAGGGCAAGCAAAAGATAAGTGTGGGGATGTGATACGTGGTTGAAAACCGGTGATTGTAATTGCTTAATTTGATGTTTATACATATGTTTTAATTCCGAATAGCCTACTTTTGATTAGATATTAGTTTTGCAGGTCTAACAGAGTTTAAGGAGCTTTTCGGGAGCTTTACAGGTCACCAGGATGAAAAACGAGTCACCAGGAAGCGACACGGGTCATCCAGGAGCAAGGGACGCGAAAAACAGAAAGTGAAGCTTTGGGGCACCATCGCCGATGGGGCGGCCGTCGGCGACAGTCCCTCTATGATGCAGATGCACCAGTTTGTTGTTTTTAGTGGTTTTGACGAATTAAAATGGATGGGACCAACTATTTGGGGGTTACACACTCTTGGGAGGTTTGAACTTGATCTTGGAGCCAATACTCATCATCTATCACCTACCAATTCCATTTATCATCAAACATACAACCCGAATCATCATCATCCATCTCACCATCAATCATCCAAACCCTAGTTCCATCAATCCATTCATCCATCCGTTCATCATCATCACCACCTACCCAAACCCCAAACCTCATCATTCACCATCCTCAAGGCTTCAAGATGTTCAACTTCGAGTTCTCAACATCCGGTGATCAAGCTTCTTCAACCATGAGCGGCTAATCATCTCGGTTTCACCCCGGTGTAGGTAGTTGTTAACTTTAGGGTTTCGAATTGTTCTTGTTTTAACTTAGTGACAATTTGTGTTTGATTTTTGAAACCTTTGACAATAGTTTGCATTTGTTTCGTATTCGTAAATTGTCGAACGACGTTAAAAGTTATGACTTTACGAAATGGTTATGTGTAGTATGCATTGTCTTGGTTAGGTTTTACTTGTGTTGATCATAAAGTGTATTCTTGTCCGTTTCTCAAAACGTTGATAGTTATTAGCACTTAAGTCACGGTACACTAAATCCGCTAATCATACACAATTGAGTTGGATCTAAAAACTTGTAGAAACCCTAGGTTGACAATTACCGAAACCGGGTGTGAACCCTTTTTTCTCATTATCGTTTATTAATCAAATTTTTGTGCAATCATTAATTTTTAGTTGTCAATCAGTTACACCAATTTCTGTAGATTAAATTCACATCTCTCAATTAAACAAAAATACAAAAACATTCTAGTAAGCTTCATAAATTGTGACACTTTTGATAATTCAATCGAATCCATTCACAAACCACATACTCTTCGTGGTTCAACCCCTTGCTACCACTAACTATTTGTTAAGAGTAATTTGGGCTTATTAATATTATCTTTGACCGGAGCGCAACACTCCGATCACATACATTCCCTATTTTTTTCGGCGTTTTTTCTTATAAATACAAGTAGAAACATTTTTAATAAAAAAAATCAAAAACTAAAAAAATAAAAAAAATGTTTAAAAAACAGTTATATCTTATAAAATTAACTTAACATATTAAAAATCAATTTTTTTTTAAAAAAAAATTTCAGCGATCTTCTTTATAAAAAGAAGAAGGAACTAGTCGAATAAAAAAATAATTTTTCTAAAATTTTTTTAGCCTTTTTTAATTGTCTTTTTAATATTTTTAGTTTTTGATTTTTTTTTTATTAAAAATGCTTCTACAAGTATATATAAGGAGAAGCGCCGAAAAAGAGTTTTAAAAAATTAATTTTTAACATGTTAAGTTAAATTTTTAAAAGTGTTCCCCGGTCGCCCACTTTTTTTGTGTTCCCGAATGAACCTCACACTATATATATATATAGGAGAATGATTCAATAGGAACCATCATTTATTGCAAGAACCGCACCCTGACTTTTGCGGAAGCGTGTGCGTGTGACTTGATCAGTTTTCATTGCATTCGATTATAATAAACAACTATACGACTAAAATGATGTTCATCCATTCATAAGTTTAAAACATTACAAACACAAGTTGTTTAAGTTAAGGTTACAATCCATCAAAAGATAAGTAGTTCCATAAAATGACTTCTTTGACAAAAGACTAGTTTCTCAAGGCTCTGCTTCATATATCCCATCAACGATAGGATATAAAAATCAACCCTTTCAAAAATGGATGACATCTAATCTTGTAATTCACTTCTTGAAAACAATTCCAACGCCGCAAGATCCATTTAGTTTCCTGAAATACATGTAATTCGAAAACATCAACAAAAGTTGAGCGAGTTCATGCGTTTTGTATGGGTTCCAAATAAACTTGTAAACATTTGAAAGATTCTTTTGATAACCAGTATGTTAAGCGTCTATGAACAGATCATTAATGTTTTGCAAGGACATTAATATGTGTGCAATGGCGTAGAAAGGCTCAAACCTAGCGAATTTAGTACCGGTCCACCCCGCTGGAAGGACATAGTCACTACATGCGGCCACACAAGGACCCATGAGTGGGGCTCGCTACACCCGATAGATCTACCACTTCTGCCCCTCGGCCTTTAAACAAGATTAATGGTCTTAAGTGTGCGCCTACCCATCCACATGATATAACAGTTCATTCCTTGGCTAAACCATACCATTGAAACCTGTATTTCACCCCTGAGAGGCCGAGAGTTATAAATCCGAAAACAGTTAAAAGAAAAGGGGGACATGAACTCACTAGTTTGCGTCAACAGCCTCGTGTACTCAAAGTCTTTTTCCATGGGTCGTACCACTACCTACACACGTGCTATGTTTTATTAGACACTTAGTGTTTTGGTCAAAAATTACCTAAGCAATTTAGTGATCAAATTAGTTAAGTGAGGTAATGTGCTAAGAATGTGTGTTGCAAATATGCTGAATTGGTTGTTTGCTAAAACAGTTTCAAGATATAGCTCAGGATATTGAGCTATATCTATAATCAAACAATGAGTAGAAAGTAAAGGGGTGACACGAGATATACGAGGAAAGCCCTTGATCAATCTAGATCGCCGGCACAAAACCTCGGGAGCTGACAATCGCAGCTGCCTTGTTCTTCTTATTACTTCAAACGTCAGGATACAGTGCAGGATATTGATCAGATCGCTAAGTGTTACAATGCTTGTTTAGAAAGTATGAGTTGCGAGAGAGTAGAAGTGTATGAGAGTAGTGAGTGTTGTTGTGCCCTATTCGATCTGATTTATCCATCTATTTATAGCTAAGAAATAGAAACAAAATCTCCTATAAATGGGGGATGCCTTCGAATATTCCTTTGTTAACGTTGGAGACCAAGTAAAGCGGCTTCAACGTCTTTCTTCGAACAACTTGGACCGAGTCTTCCGGGGAAAAGGTCTTCATGAACGTTGCAATCTTGGACTCGTACTCCTGCACGTAATCCGTTAGTAATCCTCAGGATACCATTTTAGGATGTTACCAATATCCTGAGTCAGCATCCCGGGTATGAACATATATCATATAATTAAGATATAGCTTAAGATATTATCCAGGATATGGGTTCAGAATTTCACCCATAACACTTAGGTCGTGTGACGACTCTTAGCCTTATTTATTTATTAAGACTCATTTTGGAATTCTTGTATACTTTCAGTTACATGCTTGGTGTATGTTTTTTTTTTGGGTAAAGATGCTTGGTGTATGTTGCATATGTAATTATATAATTCCAAATTATATAAATATTAGTTAAGATAAGGATAGTTTAACTAAATTCATTTCCATACACTTATTCGGAATATTGTTAAAAATTATATTTTTAACTTGTTTTGTCATATGATTCTCTCGTATATATTTTCAAGTATAGGTATACTTGTATGTTATTTTGTATTCTCATATTTGTGTATAATACTTGTATATGCATTTTTTACCGAGTGTTGGTAGTGTATGTCAGTATGTATTTATACGTATAGGAATACGTATTTTCTTGTATTTATTAAGTATTTTATACTTAATTTATGTATAATTTTCCGGAATATTGTTTTTCTATAATTTAAAAAAATCACCAACTTTATATTCTTAAAATATATATATTTTAAGAGAATTCTATAGAAAAAAATCTATAAATTTTATTTGGTAAAAGTATGTACACTTCCACATATATCTTAAAAATAATATATTTTAAAAATTAAAGTTAGAAAAATATATATTTTTAGTTTTCACCAAAATAATATATTTTTGAGTTGTTTATGAAAATGTATTTTATAATAGTTGTAAAAATTCATACTTTGCCGTACCTTCGGTTTCAAAATACCGTTTACCAAATTTGTCAAGATACGAATTTATTTCTGGAATATATATATATAGTCCAAAGTGTTCCGAATCGTCCAATATTTGTGTGTAAGTTATATATTTATTTTCTTGTGATTTTTGTAATATTTCAAATTACTATTTTTTTAGTATTTTGGTGTGGTGTATTACTTTTTAAGTTCATAATTTTTAGTATAACTAATACAAGCAATATACATGTAGCACATAATTATGTGACTTTTAAATATATATATTCTCCTAAATATATACTTAGTCATTTTTATTATTGAAAATCAACCTCCAATACTTGTAATTTTTATAAAAAAAATTATGGCAACTTTTATATTTAAAACCATGATCAAAATCACTTGTAAACACTTGTTTAAAAATGTTTTTCTAAGTGTTGAATTTTTACAAAAAAATTGCCATAATTTCCCTTGAAAATGGAGGTTTCCATGCTTATTAGCATATCATTTTCTTTTCCATAATTCATCAATAATCATCAACAATTATCCAACAACTTACCATGAGCCATAACTTGCACTTCTACAAGATGGTACGAACTTGAAGTTTTGTAAAATCTTGTAATATTTAAACTTGATGTTTATCATGATTTACTAACACTAAAAACATGGTTTTTATTTCATAAAACTCATTCTTACAAAATTTCAACCTTACAACTTGTAACACATTTTCACAAAAAAAAAAAAATCATCTTTTTGAATCTTTCATGTTTTCCATACATCAAGTGTTCTATTTTACACTTAAAACATGTTTACTTTCTTTCAAAAAAAAACAAGTCATGTAAATCATGAAGTAATCATTCTCTTGAAACTTTTATGTTTAAAATCTTTCACTTTCACAACCTACACCTTGTAAGAATCATCATTCTTCACAAAATCAAGTTTATATTCAAGTTCATTCTTAACATAAAGGATGATCATTATGGATCTTTCAAGATTCATCCTCATACTTTCTAGATCATGTTTTAAATCATCATCTAGCAAGCTTTTATGTAGTGATCTACACCATACATTCAAGAAATTAACAAACAAGTTCATTACATACACTAAACAACTTAGATCTTCATGATTTCAAGCTTTGTTCTTATGTTCATGTTCTTGTTTTGGTGTGATTCTTTAGATCTTTAGTTACTACATACTTTAACCGCTAAAACAAAGTGTAAAAACAAGATCAAGAGGGCTTACTAGTAGCACAAAGGCTAGGGATGAGCAAGATGCAAGATGAAGAAGAAAATAGGTGGTTAATAGCTCCTCAAGGTGGTCCTTGCACTTCCGAAGCTTGAATCCTTCTTAAGTAGCCTTGATTCACCTTGGAGAATGCTTAGATTATGTCGAAGTGAGCTAGAAAATGGAGATGATGAAGAGGGTGTTTGGGCCGTGAGTTATGGAGAGGAGAAGAAAGTTTGTGAGTTTGAAATTTTTGACAAGATGATTATGTGAAGTGTAGTGGGTCTTGTGCCTTTTAACCTCCAACATCAAATTATACAATGGATTAAGTGCTCCATATCTAAACAAGATGTTCAATATTATAATCAAGAAAATGGTGGGGTGTGGGACCCCTTTGTAACCGTCCATGGGGGGGGGGTATCTAGTTTGATTTTGATGGTAAGTTGCATAATGTAGTTCAATTTCAAGTGTTTAGTTAGGGGTTTAATGTGTTTAGGGATTTTAAGGTGTAATACTTTTGTTTAGTTTTAATAACTAGTCTTGTAACATTAATACAATGCTTCTAGTTCAATTTTGGTGTTTCGGGCAGTGTCTGGTTATTCGTTTGGTTACCGGTTCGTTAAGGTGTTAAATTGCGCAGTTTAATGTGTTATGAGATAACTTTTATGACAGTTTTCATTCCCGACACTTTACAAGTTATTTTGGACAATTAAACCCTATTTATGCATTGTATTTTGGTGTTAAATTGCTGAATCTTGCAGAATTCTGCATTTAGGGTGTGTTTCGGGTACTTTTTAGTGCTTAATCGTCACCTGGAAGGCAGTTTCACAATCCATACTTTCCTACATAGAATTCTAGTGTAAATCTTGGTTCTAAGACTCAGTCTGTGTCCTAACATGATGTCTGTCTGAGTACTGAACTCCCATCAGTACTACTAGTTTGTCTGCTAATCGTGCTAGTTTTGTTCTGTGCACTAATTGAATTGTCTCGGGTTGCATTTAATAATCATAAGCAACATGCAACATGTAATGTATTAGTGAGTTCTATGAAAATAAACATGAAATCATTCATATCATAAGTTCAAGCATGCATAATCATATATTACAAATTACTGTTCACATCGTACGGAAATACATGAAAAAGTGCCAGTTGTCACATTCTCCCCCCGTTAAAAGAATTTCGTCCTGAAATTCAGGCTGTGTTATTGGTTGCAGGGGAGTTGTGAAACAAATGCGGATACTTAGACTTGATTTGGTCTTCACGTTCCCATGTAAACTCTAGGCCATGACGTGAATTCCAACGGACTTTGACGAGTTTAATACGACTTCTCCGTGTTTTGTGGACCTTCCAATCCGTAACCTCAACAGGTTCTTTAGTAAAATGGAGTTTGTCGTTGATGTAAATCTCGTCTGCGGGAATGACGACTGTTTCTTGAGTAGGACTCTTCTTGAGATTAGACACGTAAAACGTGTTGTGGTGTAACACCCATATTTCTTAATCCGAAAAGTAATTTTTACCATACGATTATTTAGAAAATATTCGGGCATGACCCGTTCGTAATAAGAACAATTCCCTGTAAGATCATCGTGTAAGAACTTAAAGATAACGCAGCGGAAAAATAGCGTTAAAAATTTCTTTATGATTTTATAACAATACACACATTCATGAAGAAGCATACAAAATTCACTTCCATTTACAAATTAATGCGTTACAAAATTAAGACTACGTAACCGTTCTTTCCGTACAATCCCTACTATTTGACTCGATCTATGCCCGCTCATCTTCGTTAGTAGTGGAAGGAATCCGTGTGGTACCTGTGAACATCATATACAACTTAATCGTTAGTCATTGAAAAACTCATACAACCCTAATCTCACACAATTAACTTTCGTATAGCATTCGACTACTCTCTCAGAGTCTCTCGTTCTGAGGACAGCTTCAGCTTCATAAGAATCCGACATTCTCATTCCTGCATTATATTCTAACTCAAGTGTATTATTAGTAATGTTAATTCTCAATGCATCTAAATTGCGCGTTCGCACATACTTCCACACATACATACTTACAATCATACACGTCTACATTCCTACATACATTCAAATATACTTACAATCATGTATTCATACCTACTTGTTTCGAACATGTTCTTGTATACCAAATTACATGCAATACATATCCGACCTCATTACTTGCATCTATCGTATTCTTATATTAATTGCATTGAGCTTAGACTTGGGTTTACAACGCATAAACGTCAAGTGGAACACTCGAAATCATGTTTGGAAGGCTCGCCAAAGACCACGGATAACAAACCGAAACCTACGATACATAAATCAACTTAAATAACAAAATTTCAGCTTTTTGGATATGGGGAGGGCGTCGGCGACGGCCCTTGCAATTACCCGTAGCCAAAATATCCCTGTAGACAGTCAAATAACCCGTCAGCCAAAAATTCACTTTCTGGAGCCCGTCGGCGACGCCCGAATACCCGTCGGCGACGCCCTCTAGAATTTGCAGTTTTCTGCAGTTCCGTTTCGTCGTCCGTACGCACTAAAACGCGCATAACTTTTGAACCGTTTACCCGTTTAACCTCCCGTTTCTTCCTACATGCTTGTAAATTCACAATCTATCATATAAACTTGAAATCCCATATCCGGATTAAGAAAATTCTTATCTTACGCACTATCGACTTATTACCTTTTTACAAGTTTTGACCCGTTCTTGCATTTATCAGAAATAATCTGATTATTTAACCTCGACTCCTCATAAACCTTTTAATATCAATGTTATTTATCATAAAGGATTGAATTCTTGGATATCTTGCCTACTCTTAGCGCATTTTCGCTCAAAAGCTTATTTTGACCCGTTATGGGTATTTACGCATTAAGTTGTTTATGACATACAAAACCATACTCCACATTTTCACACTTGACCAAAACATTATACTAATCGAATAGCTCATTTCTAAACTACTTTTAAGATCGTTTGCCCCATATACCCATCTAGGGCGTTTTAGTCAACTTTAATCCCATCATTTATGACGAAAGGCTTCAACACACATTTGACCTCAAACATCATGTTTAATTAATTAAAACATTATATTACTTAACAAACCAAGAAGTGATTACGGAAATCACTTACTTAATACTACTTACTTGACATTATCATCAACAACACATTACAACTTAACTTCTATCAATTATCATGTAAGTAAATCTCTTTTTACTACTAAAGAGGGAGTCCGGGAGTTTACTTACCTCGTGCGTCCGAGTCCGTGCATAGCTTCAGCGTTTACCTTTGACCCGTTGCCCTTCCATGCTTGTGTCCATGTTGAGATGACTCCTATCTATACATGTCGTCACGTTCATCACAACATGATTAGCATATATGATCATACATACATTCATTCATCTTATTTTCATACCATACTACACTTGACTTTTGTTAATCAATTATCACATAAATAAGACACGTACTAATAATCACCTCGTTTCAATTCCACGTAAATTAATTACCATCATTCATGACACATAATTCGTTTTTACATAGCTCATATTTTCTCTCCTCATACAATTGTGTCCTAAGGCTCACCCATGACACTCCTACACTATTGATTTTCAAAAGTCAAGTGTCCATCATACACACTTCCAAACTAACAAACTCATATTGTTATTCTAGATCATACTAATGATCTCATATGTATTTTATTTCCCATGTGATAAGTCACTCACTGCCGCATTAACCTAAATTTCATTCATGTGTCAAAAACAACTTCCAAATCAATACTATCACCGCATCATACAAGCAACAAAACGAAACTTCTACATGAATCACTTTCAAAGCACACTTCTTATGTTATTTCATTGCCACGTACAATCATTATTTCTTTCTATACATGTTCATTCTTTGTTTACATCAAATCTCATCCGATAGTTTCACTTATGCATTTCATCAAACACCTGGTGTGCGTACTATCTACCAAGCCTAGTGTACAAGTATCTCAAGCACATTCATACCATATCCTATCAATGTCATCATATATAACATTTTCATAAAATTTTCTATCTAATTCAGGTTCATATATCATCAATCTACCATAATCATCTTCCCATACCAATTCTACAACTAATCTAACACACATTCCATCAACATATCCATGACATTATTTCATACAAGTAGGTTTACATATGAACATCAAAATAAATATGAAATTCTAGCATAATTCTAGTTTCATAAGGTGATTCTAACACTTATTCATCCTAAATTCATATAAAATCACAGCTTTCACAAACCCACTTCATCCAGCTTTACTTAAACCACGAAATTTGACTTACTTGATATTAGAAACGCTTACGGGATCAACATTCTTGGTTCATGCATCCAAATAGCCCTCAATTCCCCTTTCAATTTGATGAATTTAGGCTGATTAGGGTTTTGTTCTTCCCCTGCCCCTTCTCTCGATCGCACACCATTCACCAAACACTGACTAATTTTTGGTCAAGTGTTTTATTTATAACATCTTTCATTTTAACCCCCTTATATTTTAAAACATGGCATTTATTTCATTTTACATACTAACTTGGTTAACTTCATGTGCACATATGTTTTATACTTTTCATAGTTTATAAAACTTTATTAATGGTAGAATTCTATGTTTATCATTTCTTTTCGCCAAATATTGCGATTAAAACATTGTAATATATCTTACGAAATTTGGGGTGTTACAAGTCTACCCCCCTTAAAGAAGGTTTCGTCCCCGAAACCTTTCTCATTCTTAGTAGACTAATACCACTCTTACCTTTCCATCTGTTCATTCACGATGCTCATTACAACATGAATACATTCGGGATCTTGGTCAAAAGTTGTTTCATACCTAAACATGATTGTACGCATTGTCCCTACGTTCTTAAATTATGTAATTTACTTTCGTAATCATCTAAAACTCGCAATCTGATCCAGAGCTCTTATTAGTGTCATTTTCATTGTATAATGCTAGTTCCTAGCAAACATCCTTACTAGCGATCCATTCACTGAATTCATTCAATATGCATACTAATGCAAAATCGTACTCGAGGTTATATCCAGGTTTTTGCTCGCACATACCTAAATTTACGGCTTGTTTCTACCTTTCTAATTAAGCATAATACATTCATACATTTACTAATCGAACTAAATCGATTTTTATTTCATTCTACTCATACATCATACATGATCTTTCATTTTGTTCGCTTTGAGTCATCATTAACATCCCATTACTACTGTTACTTCTAATTAGCTTCATGTTCATACGAGAGGTCAACATATCATCAAAGGCATACTTTAAACATTTAATTATATCAATACTTACTCATAATCATAAGCTAAACATCTTACTAACCTTGATTTTGTTGCGTATCCCAACGGTTTGTGGCCCGAATCGGCCCGTTTCTTCATGAGTTCATGCAGTACCTGTATGGATTGCTTCCATTGACTTGTTGAGCATCCGCCTATGCGCATCCCTTCAACAATGACTTGTTCAGATGAACATGGCCAATAAGCCTAACATCAAAATTAGCATTTTCCATCGGTACTTGTCATTATTACTTTTTCTCCAAATTTATTTTATTCGGGGTTTTAAATGCTCCCAATTCTTTCGTTCTTATAATTATTTCATTAACCTTTTTGCCAAAACTTCCCATTCCCATCCATACTTAAGTTATTGTTCGGGTCGTAGCCCGTCTTTCGTTCCGACTCCCAAGAGTCAATTTCCAACACATCTAACATGTAGCTTAATCAGAACTTCTTTCTTTGTCTCAAATTTAGGTTTGCGTGCCATTTATGGTCATTCTTTCGTCATACTATCGCCATTTACTTTATACCTACTTATATGACCCGTTTGACTCAATCATGGCCAAACGGTCAACACATCCTTACGTAGGTTAATTCCATCATTTTTATGTTTTAAACACGTCTTGCAGGTTTAATCTGTCACACCCCGACCACGTAAAACAACAAAATGTGGCGGAAACGTCGGGGAGTGTTGTAACAGAATCATTGTTTCATAACACATGGAAAATTGAAATGTTGTTTTATTGATTTAAAAGAGTTACAATGTCTTAACAAACAAGAAGTAAAACAAAATTTAACTAGTCTTGCATCTTTTATGGTCACTAAGGCCTTGTCCAATCCTATGTGAGCATGCATCAATATTATCATCATATATCATCAACTATCGTACCTGAAACACATGTGAAAATACATCAGCATAAAAATGCCGGCGAGTTCATAGGTTTTGTGAAAATAGGATTCATGACTTAGGTTTAAGAAAATGTTTAATGAAAACTTGTCATGAATCCAGTTTAAGTGTTTGCTTTTATAAAACGTTTGAAAAGCGATAATGAAGTAGATGATATGTAAAAGAGTAATGTAAGGTTAAGTGAATAACCAAGTAAAAATAAGTTGTTTATAAAACAATGTCTTGTGAAAAATATGTTATTTGTGTAAAATGTATAAATCCAAATTGAATGATTTAAATAACGCTACGACATGTAATATAATACAAGCACTTATATATAGGAAGTACCAGCGGCGTATCCACCATGCTTGTATCACATTACACACGTCTCGCTACTTAAATCACTTACCCAAACAAACCACCAATGTAAATTGCCCATGTCTAAACCATTTGTCAAATGTCATTGTGAAAAACATGTCAAAGAGTTTATGTCAAAATGTAGCCCATGAAATGTGTATATCAATATCAAAATGTCAATGTCAAATGTCAATCAAGTAATGTGTAAAAATAATGTCATGTATGGCAAGTGAAATATGTATCAACTAAACCATAGGTTATATTGCACAACAATATACTAAGTATGCACACAATGGGCATACATAGCATGTGATGTAAAATGTACAAAGTATGATGAACATACAAAGCATAAAATGTCATGTAAAATGATGTACTAAGTATGCACACAATGGGCATACATAGCATGTGATGTAAAATGTACTAAGTATGATGAACATACATAGCATAAAATGTTATGTAAAACGATGTACTAAGTATGCACACAATGGGTATACATAGCATGTGATGTAAAATGTACTAAGTATGATGAACATACATAGCATGAAATGTCATGTAAAACGATGTACAAAGTATGCACACAATGGGCATACATAGCAAAAACGTAATGAAATCATGTACTAATAGTGTACTAGTGAATATAGCAAGTATATGATACAAAAGCATGAAATCATGAAAGTAACAAGTAGGCACATGTGTTTCACCCCAAAATGTTTGAAAAACAGTAAAAGAGGGGACTATGTACTCACTTGAGGGTGCTTAGAAGTCTTGAACAACAACCAAGCAAAGCTAGAGGGATCACGGAAATCAAACGACACCTAATATAGGTAACTACATTAATAAACGGACCTAACAGAGGATCGGGTAGTATGAGGGTTCGTAAACCAAATAAGTGTGGGAACTTATGTAATATGGTTTAACAAAGCCTACATACTAAAATGAAACCTATCCTAAGTGCTTACGACCCATTACGACCCGTTTAGGTAGCTTACGCTACTTTAACGCGTCGTTCGCGTAAAACGCGTTCGGAACGCCTAACTAGTCCTATGACAAGTAATATATGCCTTAACATGTCTAATATTGTTGCTAAATCAGTTTAGATGTCAAAATTTAAGTTACATATGCTTAAAATGAATTTATGCGTAAAAAGGGCATTTTGGTAATTTTCCTAAGGCATAAGAATTACTTATCATACAACTACTTAAACGACGTGACCATAAGGTATAACCTCAAAAGATTATTCCCTATACAACTATGGTCACCTAATGTGTTTGGTCGGATCCTAATGATCGACCAAATGGGTCGGGTTCGAAAGTATAAGCGATTGATTAGATCGCTTACCTTTACGACCCTACACAAGCACAAATCTAAAAGCGACGAGCTAAACACGCTAGAACATGTTTAGTAAAGTTAGAAAACAGGTTTGGTATTAAAACAAATGGTTTTAATACCCTAGAGTAGTTTGGTTACAAAATACGCGAGGAAACGCATTTTGGCCGAAACTACGACTCGTCACTGAGCCTAGATAACGTGGAAATCAGTAGGTATAGTCATTAGGGACTATAACCATCGTGATTACGCTCACGTTATGAAGTTCAAATGAACTTCGCGTTGACCATAAACTGGTCAAAGCAGAAAGTCAAACGCAGTTTGACTTTAACGATAAAAACGAATGAAAAGAACGAAAGAATACTTACAAAGGGTCCCCGCAAGCTCTTGATCCGATTTACTCTCAGGTATGAAGCATAAACTTCAACTTAGAGAGCCAAAATCAGATTCAAGTGTGCTTTGGGAAGAAAGTGAGGGTGGGTATTTATAGATTTCCTTGAACCGTTAAGATCGTTCGTCGAAAAACGTGATTTAATCTCAACCGTACACATGTGCCCATGGTTTTGTAATACCATGGGCACCCCTAGAATGGCCCATAGTATTTTATAAACTATTAAATACCAGCCCATGGTTTTGCAAAACCATGGGTTAAAACCATCAACCCTTCAAAATTGGACTAGGTTCATTGAATCTAGTCAGAAATTTCAAAAATGGCCCCTGCACTTGTAAAACTTGATTTTTTTGCACTTTTAAGCCCCGTTAACCCCATTTCAAGGCTCTAAAATAAACTTAAAGTATAGGGAACTTAAAATATGCTCAAAAACATCTCGGATGTCGGTTCGTTTGGTCGTACGGTTGTGTTGTTCGGTTAATTACGACGGAAATCGTAATGAACACAAAAACGATCCAAATCACGCGACGAATAGGTGCCAATCACAAAAATAAAATATTTTAATGATTACATAAATTTTTGGAAGTCCGGAAGTATTCAGAACGTAAAATATGCGCGAAAATGCAAACTTATGCACTTTTTGACGCTTTTAGTCCCGGAATGAGCATAAAGTTTATTTTTGCGCACCAAACACCTCAAAGCCTATTTCTAAGCTATGTAAAGGATATTTAGGGCATATTTAACGTATGATCAAGTTCCGGAAGGTCTGTTACAGTACAAATTGACATACTTTCGTAGTTTGTCGAATTTAGTCCCTGTAAGCGGATAAACTTGATTTCGGCATACCAAACCATCCAAAACTTATTTCTAAGTTATGTAAGGGTTATTTAAGATATGTTAAGCCTATTTCAGTGTTCTGGAGTGTTTGTTGCATTAAACTGATTATATTTACGCATCAGGTCGCGTATAATCTTCCAGAAAGCGATTTAAAGTCCGAAATCGAACAAGAATTAATATGTGCAAATGATACACATATTTATACAAATCCCAAGTATGAAATACAATATTTCATTTATTTGGTATTTGTTTGATGGTTAAAGTGACACAGGTGTCACAGTCTCCCCTACTTCAGGAAATTTCGTCCCGAAATTTATTTAGAGGAAACTTGTGTGGGCTTGAAACATGAAGTTGAAAAGATAAAACGAATAATCCTGTGGTGATTTAACTAGACTTCAATAGAGTCCCTTTAACTAGGTCACCAAAGGATCTTTTTAATTAGATTATCAAACAATCTCTTAAACTAGACCACCCGAGGGCCTCTTTAACTATATCAACACATGATATCTTTAACTAGATTGCCGAACCAATCTCTTTAACTAGATCAACGAATGATCTCTTTAACTAGACCACCAGAGGGCCTCTTTAACTATATCAACGCATGATATCTTTAACTAGATTGCCGAACCAATCTCTTTAACTAGATCAACGAATGATCTCTTTAACTAGACCACCAGAGGGCCTCCTTAACTAAACTACCCAAGAGGAATCTTTAACTACATCAACGGAGGATGTCTTTAAACTTTGGAATAGTACTTTATAATCCAAGGGCTTTAACTATAACGTTGAAGCCCATTAAGGATTGAGGTAGTACCTTTTGATATCCTACTATGAATCTCTTATACGAAGATATAGAAGATTCTACGAGGATTTGGATAACAAAAACATAAAAGGGAGAATACAAGCACATAATCACATAATTGTTTAATTTGATTTTTAATTTGTTATCTTTGGACACAGATACTTAAAGTACACCAGGAATCCAATCCGTGGATTTCATTTGGCACTTAAATCATTTTCAAGAATCTATCTATGAAGATAGAATGATCTACCAAAAATTCGATTTCGTTTTCAAGAAAACGCAATATTCGAATTAAGGTACGAAAAATTTAGGATATACAGAAATACCGTTGGGTACCCTATTAAGAATTTATAGTGGTACTTTAGGTATTCGTATAGAGTTGTAACTTGCGCCTTGCACTTCGTTTCCATGAAAGAAACGGGTATTTGGGAAAACGCAAGAGATTATAAAATGGAAGGATTTTGGGGGGTAGGGGTAGTCTGTTCTTCAAGGATTACGGCTCCTTGGTTGTCGGTATTGAAGGGGATACGTTGTTTATACATGCCATCACATTTATACATTGCAATGTAAAAATAAAAAGATTTATTTATAAACAACAATCAACTGTTTCATGGACCTTGACAACAAAAGAAAATAATAAATAAGGCTTGATTATTTCTAAACAACGTTGTCTTCTAGTCGGTCCGATGCTCATCCCTGCGCTGGATTCACATTAGCAAGCTTTGGGCAATTTCTTCGGAAATGGCCCATTTCGCCACAGTTGAAGCAAGAACCTGGGGGAAAACGAGCTTGAGCAGGATTTACTTGAGGTTGGTTTGGACCACCTTGTTTTGGGGTAAATCGACAAGCATTTGCCAGGTAACCGAGTCGCCCACATGATGCACACAAACGACACTGTAGGTGAGCTACGTGGTGTGCATTACATTTGTTGCATATCGGTGCAGTACCGGCATAAGGTTTCCTTGCAGGAGGTTGAGCTGGTTGGTTGTGGGTGTTTGGGTTGGGTTGTGCAGCAATTGCACAATTTTGCGAAGCCTTACGCTTTTTAGAGGGTTCGGTTTTGCTTTCCTTGGTTTCCTCCTTAACATTAGCTGCTTGTTTCTTGTCACCTTTCCGAAAAAGTTTGCACTTTCTGATCTGAGATTCGGTTAGGGTAGCAGATAATTCAATGGCTTGTCTAACTGTGGTAGGATTACTACCAGTAACAATGTCCTGAACTAAGTCAGGGAGACCATCAATGTATTTCTCGATTGCCTTATCCAAAGGCGTAACCATGGAAGGACACAACAGGCTCAGCTCCTCATATCGATCAGTGTAGGCTCGATGTTCACCGCTGTCTTGCTTAAGATCGTCGAATTCCCTTTCCAAGGCCCTGATCTCATGACGAGGACAGAATTCCTTCATCATCAGAGCTCGAAGCTCTTCCCATGTTTGAGCTAGTGCCACATCGGCACCCCTATCTCTCATCACACCATTCCACCATGTCAAAGCCCGCTTTTCAAAGACACTAGATGCGAAATCTACCTTTCGCTCGTTTGGACATTGAACATGTCTGAAGGTGCTCTCTAGACTCTCGAACCATTGCAGAAGTGCAGTCGCTCCTTGAGACCCAGAAAATTTTGATGGCTTAGCCGAGTTGATCGTCTTGAAGTTGCAGGGGGCATTATTGTTGTTGAGAGCTTGGTTGCATTGAGCAACGATGTTCGGGATTGCAGCAGTCATTTGCTGCGTAATGATAGCTGCCAGTTCTTCATTAGGTATCTGGTTGTCGCGTCGTGGAGGGATTCTAAAAGGGAAACAAGAGAGAGAAACAAGTGAAACGGAATTGGGTAAGAATAGGAAATTACCGACTAAAAGCATAGGCGATGGTCATTTGTTTGAACCACGAAGCAAACAAACGACACACAAAGGCTGAATCAAAGTAAATAGGTCCTCATGATGTATCGCGAAGACATGCTCGCCTATAAGTGGACACTCACCCCAAGAGTTCCCAGGTAAGAGTGACTGGTCCGATACTGCGGATTTGTACGAACACTCTAGCCTTAGACAGAAAACTCAGAGTACAGGCACCCACCCTTCCAGTTTGCACGTGTTCACATTATTTAGACCCAAACTCTGACGAGATTTTGAAAACTTTGAAGGTTCGAAACCTTATAATAAATCATCGTAGAACAAATGATTAGTTTTCAAAGCAAATCAAATTTATGTTTTTGTTGTGGTTGTCACCTAAGGATAAGTGACGGTATTGTTTTAAAATCTAAACACAAGAATCTTGTGTTAGGGTCCGAGGAAGGTTATAGTCTAGGTCAAAGCATTACTAATAACCTAATTCTCTATGACCATTGGCTCTGATACCAACTTTTCTGTCACACCCCGACCACGTAAAACAACAAAATGTGGCGGAAACGTCGGGGAGTGTTGTAACAGAATCATTGTTTCATAACACATGGAAAATTGAAATGTTGTTTTATTGATTTAAAAGAGTTACAATGTCTTAACAAACAAGAAGTAAAACAAAATTTAACTAGTCTTGCATCTTTTATGGTCACTAAGGCCTTGTCCAATCCTATGTGAGCATGCATCAATATTATCATCAAATATCATCAACTATCGTACCTGAAACACATGTGAAAATACATCAGCATAAAAATGCCGGCGAGTACATAGGTTTTGTGAAAATAGGATTCATGACTTAGGTTTAAGAAAATGTTTAATGAAAACTTGTCATGAATCCAGTTTAAGTGTTTGCTTTTATAAAACGTTTGAAAAGCGATAATGAAGTAGATGATATGTAAAAGAGTAATGTAAGGTTAAGTGAATAACCAAGTAAAAATAAGTTGTTTATAAAACAATGTCTTGTGAAAAATATGTTATTTGTGTAAAATGTATAAATCCAAATTGAATGATTTAAATAACGCTACGACATGTAATATAATACAAGCACTTATATATAGGAAGTACCAGAGGCGTATCCACCATGCTTGTATCACATTACACACGTCTCGCTACTTAAATCACTTACCCAAACAAACCACCAATGTAAATTGCCCATGTCTAAACCATTTGTCAAATGTCATTGTGAAAAACATGTTAAAGTGTTTATGTCAAAATGTAGCCCATGAAATGTGTATATCAATATCAAAATGTCAATGTCAAATGTCAATCAAGTAATGTGTAAACATAATGTCATGTATGGCAAGTGAAATATGTATCAACTAAACAATAGGTTATATTGCACAACAATATACTAAGTATGCACACAATGGGCATACATAGCATGTGATGTAAAATGTACTAAGTATGATGAACATACAAAGCATAAAATGTCATGTAAAACGATGTACTAAGTATGCACACAATGGGCATACATAGCATGTGATGTAAAATGTACTAAGTATGATGAACATACATAGCATAAAATGTTATGTAAAACGATGTACTAAGTATGCACACAATGGGTATACATAGCATGTGATGTAAAATGTACTAAGTATGATGAACATACATAGCATGAAATGTCATGTAAAACGATGTACAAAGTATGAACACAATGGGCATACATAGCAAAAACGTAATGAAATCATGTACTAATAGTGTACTAGTGAATATAGCAAGTATATGATACAAAAGCATGAAATCATGAAAGTAACAAGTAGGCACATGTGTTTCACCCCAAAATGTTTGAAAAACAGTAAAAGAGGGGACTATGTACTCACTTGAGGGTGCTTAGAAGTCTTGAACAACAACCAAGCAAAGCTAGAGGGATCACGGAAATCAAACGACACCTAATATAGGTAACTACATTAATAAACGGACCTAACGGAGGATCGGGTAGTATGAGCGTTCGTAAACCAAATAAGTGTGGGAACTTATGTAATATGGTTTAACAAAGCCTACATACTAAAATGAAACCTATCCTAAGTGCTTACGACCCATTACGACCCGTTTAGGTAGCTTACGCTACTTTAACGCGTCGTTCGCGTAAAACGCGTTCGGAACGCCTAACTAGTCCTATGACAAGTAATATATGCCTTAACATGTCTAATAGTGTTGCTAAATCAGTTTAGATGTCAAAATTTAAGTTACATATGCTTAAAATGAATTTATGCGTAAAAAGGGCATTTTGGTAATTTTCCTAAGGCATAAGAATTACTTATCATACAACTACTTAAACGATGTGACCATAAGGTATAACCTCAAAAGATTATTCCCTATACAACTATGGTTACCTAATGTGTTTGGTCGGATCCTAATGATCGACCAAATGGGTCGGGTTCGAAAGTATAAGCTATTGATTAGATCGCTTACCTTTACGACCCTATACAAGCACAAATCTAAAAGCGACGAGCTAAACATGCTAGAATATGTTTAGTAAAGTTAGAAAACAGGTTTGGTATTAAAACAAACGGTTTTAATACCCTAGAGTAGTTTGGTTACAAAATACGCGAGGAAACGCATTTTGGCCGAAACTACGACTCGTCACTGAGCCTAGATAACGTGGAAATCAGTAGGTATAGTCATTAGGGACTATAACCATCGTGATTACACTCACGTTATGAAGTTCAAATGAATTTCGCGTTGACCATAAACTGGTCAAAGCAGAAAGTCAAACGCAGTTTGACTTTAACGATAAAAACGAATGAAAAGAACGAAAGAATACTTACAAAAGGTCCCCGCAAGCTCTTGATCCGATTTACTCTCAGGTATGAAGCATAAACTTCAACTTAGAGAGCCAAAATTAGATTCAAGTGTGCTTTGGGAAGAAAGTGAGGGTGGGTATTTATAGATTTCCTTGAACCGTTAAGATCGTTCGTCGAAAAACGTGATTTAATCTCAACCGTACACATGTGCCCATGGTTTTGTAATACCATGGGCACCCCTAGAATGGCCCATAGTATTTTATAACCTATTAAATACCAGCCCATGGTTTTGCAAAACCATGGGTTAAAACTATCAACCCTTCAAAATTGGACTAGGTTCATTTAATCTAGTCAGAAATTTCAAAAATGGCCCCTGCACTTGTAAAACTTATTTTTTTTGCACTTTTAAGCCCCGTTAACCCCATTTCAAGGCTCTAAAATAAATTTAAAGTATAGGGAACTTAAAATATGCTCAAAAACATCTCGGATGTCGGTTCGTTTGGTCGTACGGTTGTGTTGTTCGGTTAATTTTGACGGAAATCGTAATGAACACAAAAACGATCCAAATCACGCGACGAATGAAATTTTATCATGCCAATCACTAAAATAAAATATTTTAATGATTAGATAAATTTTTGGAAGTTCGGAAGTATTCAGAACGTAAAATATGCGCGAAAATGCAAACTTATGCACTTTTTGACGCTTTTAGTCCCGGAATGAGCATAAAGTTTATTTTTGCGCACCAAACACCTCAAAGACTATTTCTAAGCTATGTAAAGGATATTTAAGGCATATTTAACTTATGATCAAGTTCCGGAAGGTCTGTTACAGTACAAATTGACATACTTTCGTAGTTTGTCGAATTTAGTCCCTGTAAGCGGATAAACTTGATTTCGGCATACCAAACCATCCAAAACTTATTTCTAAGTTATGTAAGGGTTATTTAAGATATGTTAAGCCTATTTCACTGTTCTGTAGTGTTTGTTGCATTAAACTGGTTAAATTTACGCATCAGGTCGCGTATAACCTTCCAGAAAGCGATTTAAAGCCCGAAATCGAACAAGAATTAATATGTGCAAATGATACACATATTTATACAAATCCCAAGTATGAAATACAATATTTCATTTATTTGGTATTTGTTTGATGGTTGAAGTGACATAGGTGTCACATAAACGTATCATTCACATCTTTCATTCCTTCTATGTTTTGAATTTCGTCTCTCGTATTCAAACCTATCATTCATTTCTTTCATTCCTTCTATGGTTTGAATCCGTCTTGCGGGTTCTAACATATCATTCATACTTCAACTTCTTTCATGTTTCGAATTCGTCTCGCGGATTCTAACATAGCATTCATACTTTAACTTCTTTCATGTTACGAATCCGTCTCGCGGATTCTAACATAGCATTCGTACTTTAACTTCTTTCATGTTTCGAATCCGTCTCGCGGATTCTAACATAGCATTCATACTTTAACTTCTTTCATGTTTCGAATCCGTCTCGCGGATTCTAACATAGCATTCATACCTTAACTTCTTTCATGTTTCGAATCCGTCTCGCGGATTCTAACATAGCATTCATACTTTAACTTCTTTCATGTTTCGAATCCGTCTCGCGGATTCTAACATAGCGTTCATACTTTAACTTCTTTCATGTTTCGAATCCGTCTCGCGGATTCTAACATAGCATTCATACTTTCATTCCTGAAAGTCTTACATTTCTCTTCACCCTCACGTCAACCTACTTCTTAATTCTAATGGACATACATGTATCAATTATCATGGTCTCACGAACGTCATATGTTTCTTGTGTACTGGCCAGGTACACAATCCACATACTAGTTTCGTGTCTTCATATAATCGACACCTTACGTCCGAAGAATTAAGTTTCGGCACGTGTATCATTTTCAAAACTTCATTGACATGCCACTATTATATTTCATTTAAAATTTTCTTTCACTTACTTAATTATACCATTTCATACGCCCACACGTTAAGTTTTACGTACCTGGGGTCGAGTCATCTTATTACTTGTCTTGATGCCGGTCCTAGACCGCATTCACGGATCATCCCTTCCAAACAATTGCGCTTACCCTTCATATAACATACCATTAGTTTCCTTCAAATACATAATCTACTACATACTTACATTCGCTTTTAACTTTAGGCCTTGATCGAGTCTTGGATTGTACGGTCACTATTCACAGAGCACACGGGTTTAAGTTCAAGTACTTACCTCCTCGTACTTGATTTCCCTCAAACCATGGCTCCGATACCAACTTGTAACACCCATATTTCTTAATTCGAAAAGTAATTTTTACCATACGATTATTTAGAAAATATTCGGGCATGACCCGTTCGTAATAAGAACAATTCCCTGTAAGATCATCGTGTAAGAACTTAAAGATAACGTAGCGGAAAAATAGCTTTAAAAATTTCTTTATGATTTTATAACAATACACAGATTCATGAAGAAGCATACAAAATTCACTTCCATTTACAAATTAATGCGTTACAAAATTAAGACTACATAACCGTTCTTTCCGTACAATCCCTGCTATTTGACTCGATCTATGCCCGCTCATCTTCGTTAGTAGTGGAAGGAATCCGTGTGGTACCTGTGAACATCATATACAACTTAATCGTTAGTTATTGAAAAACTCATACAACCCTAATCTCACACAATTAACTTTCGTATAGCATTCGACTACTCTCTCGGAGTCTCTCATTCCGAGGTCAGCTTCAGCTTCATAAGAATCCGACATTCTCATTCCTGCATTATATTCTAACTCAAGTGTATTATTAGTAATGTTAATTCTCAATGCATCTAAATTGCGCGTTCGCACATACTTCCACACATACATACTTACAATCATACACGTCTACATTCCTACATACATTCAAATATACTTACAATCATGTATTCATACCTACTTGTTTCGAACATGTTCTTGTATACCAAATTACATGCAATACATATCCGACCTCATTACTTGCATCTATCGTATTCTTATATTAATTGCATTGAGCTTAGACTTGGGTTTACAACGCATAAACGTCAAGTGGAACACTCGAAATCATGTTTGGAAGGATCACCAAAGACCACGGATAACAAACCTAAACCTACGATACATAAATCAACTTAAATAACAAAATTTCAGCTTTTAGGATATGGGGAGGGTGTTGGCGACGGCCCTAGGGTCGTCGGCGACGACCCTTGCAATTACCCGTAGCCAAAAATCCCCGTAGACAGTCAAATAACCCGTCAGCCAAAAATTCACTTTCTGGAGCCCGTCGGCGACGCCCTCTAGAATTTGCAGTTTTCTGCAGTTCCGTTTCGTCGTCCGTACGCACTAAAACGCGCATAACTTTTGAACCGTTTACCCGTGTAACCTCCCGTTTCTTCCTACATGCTTGTAAATTCACAATCTATCATATAAACTTGAAATCCCATATCCGGATTAAGAAAATTCTTATCTTACGCACTATCGACTTATTACCTTTTTACAAGTTTTGACCCGTTCTTGCATTTATCAGAAATAATCTGATTATTTAACCTCGGCTCCTCATAAACCTTTTAATATCAATGTTATTTATCATAAAGGATTGAATTCTTGGATATCTTGCCTACTCTTAGCGCATTTTCGCTCAAAGGCTTATTTTGACCCGTTATGGGTATTTACGCATTAAGTGGTTTATGACATACAAAACCATACTCCACATTTTCACACTTGACCAAAACATTATACTAATCGAATAGCTCGTTTCTAAACTACTTTTAAGATCGTTTGCCCCATATACCCATCTAGGGCGTTTTAGTCAACTTTAATCCCATCATTTACGACGAAAGGCTTCAACACACATTTGACCTCAAACATCATGTTTAATTAATTAAAACATTATATTACTTAACAAACCAAGAAGTGATTACGGAAATCACTTACTTAATACTACTTACTTGACATTATCATCAACAACACATTACAACTTAACTTCTATCAATTATCATGTAAGTAAATCTATTTTTACTACTAAAGAGGGAGTCCGGGAGTTTACTTACCTCGTGCGTCCGAGTCCGTGCATAGCTTCCGGGTTTACCTTTGACCCGTTGCCCTTCCATGCTTGTGTCCATGTTGAGATGACTCCTATCTATACATGTCGTCACGTTCATCACAACATGATTAGCATATATGATCATACATACATTCATTCATCTTATTTTCATACCATACTACACTTGACTTTTGTTAATCAATTATCACATAAATAAGACACGTACTAATAATCACCTCGTTTCAATTCCACGTAAATTAATTACCATCATTCTGACACATAATTCGTTATTACATAGCTCATATTTTCTCTCCTCATACAATTGTGTCCTAAGGCTCACCCATGACACTCCTACACTATTGATTTTCAAAAGTCAAGTGTCCATCATACACACTTCCAAACTAACAAACTCATATTGTTATTCTAGATCATACTAATGATCTCATATGTATTTTATTTCCCATGTGATAAGTCACTCACTACCGCATTAACCTAAATTTCATTCATGTGTCAAAAACAACTTCCAAATCAATACTATCACCGCATCATACAAGCAACAAAACGAAACTTCTACATGAATCATGTTCAAAGCACACTTCTTATGTTATTTCATTGCCATGTACAATCATTATTTCTTTCTACACATGTTCATTCTTTATTTACATCAAATCTCATCCGATAGTTTCACTTATGCATTTCATCAAACACCCGGTGTGCGTACTATCTACCAAGCCTAGTGTACAAGTATCTCAAGCACATTCATACCATATCCTATCAAGGTCATCATATATAACATTTTCATAAAATTTTCTATCTAATTCAGGTTCATATATCATCAATCTACCATAATCATCTTCCCATACCAATTCTACAACTAATCTAACACACATTCCATCAACATATCCATGACATTATTTCATACATGTAGGTTTACATATGAACATCAAAATAAATCTGAAATTCTAGCATAATTCTAGTTTCATAAGGTGATTCTGACACTTATTCATCCTAAATTTCATATAAAATCACAGCTTTCACAAACCCACTTCATCCAACTTTACTTAAACCATGAAATTTGACTTACTTGATATTAGAAACGCTTACGGGATCAACATTCTTGGTTCATGCATCCAAATAGCCCTCAATTCCCCTTTCAATTTGATGAATTTAGGCTGATTAGGGTTTTGTTCTTCCCCTGCCCCTTCTCTCGATCGCACACCATTCACCAAACCCTGACTAATTTTTGGTCAAGTGTTTTATTTATAACATCTTTCATTTTAACCCCCTTATCTTTTAAAACATGGCATTTATTTCATTTTACATACTAACTTGGTTAACTTCATGTGCACATATGTTTTATACTTTTCATAGTTTATAAAACTTTACTAATGGTAGAATTCTATGTTTATCATTTCTTTTCGCCAAATATTGCGATTAAAACATTGTAATATATCTTACGAAATTTGGGGTGTTACATGTGGACACTGCTAAGTCCTTCTGGAAGCTTCAACTTGTATGCAACGGTTCCGATTTTCTCCAGAATCTGGAAAGGACTAATGTAACACGGGTTCAACTTTCCACATTTTCCAAATCGTACCACGCCTTTCCAAGGCGTGACTTTCCACAAAACCATGTTTCCAACCTCAAATTCCAAGGGTTTGTGTCGTTTGCCGGTGTAGCTCTTCTGCCTATCACGAGCTCACTTGATACGATCATGTATCTGAGTAATCTTATCCGTGGCTTCCTGAACCAACTCTGGACCGATAAGCTATTTATCCCCGGTCTCTGCCCAACACAACGGGGACCGACACTTTCGCCCATCCAAAGCTTCAAGAGGGGCGGCCTGAATGCTAGTGTGATAGCTATTATTGTAGGAAAACTCCACTAAAGGCAAGTGAGTATCCCAACTCCCACCAAAGTCCATCACACAAGCTCGTAGCATGTCCTCTAGAGTTTGCATCGTTCGTTCACTTTGGCTGTCCATCTGAGGGTGGAAGGCCGTGCTAAGATTCAGTTGAGGTCCAAATGCCTTCTGAAACGTTTGCCAAGTCCTTGACACAAAACGACCATCCCGATCGGATATGATAGATACAGGCACTCCATGACGTGCCACAATCTCCTGGAGATATATTTCCGCCAACTTCTTGGTGCTATCTTTCTCGCTGATCAGTAAGAAATGCGCGGACTTAGTGAGTCGATCAACAATAACCCAAATCATATCATTACCTCTTTCGGTTCTCAGTAGCTTGGTAATGAAATATATTGATATCTGTTCCCACTTCCATACGGGAATCTCAGGTTGTTGGAGCAACCCTGATGGTTTCGGGTATTCCGCCTTAACTTTAGCGCAAGTAAGGCAGTTACTCACATATGTAGCGATATCGGCTTTCATCTTGGGCCACCAATAAAAGTCCTTCAAGTCTTGATACATCTTGTTGGATCCAGGATGTATAGAGTACCTTGACTTATGAGCTTCATTGAAAATAAGTGCGCGTAGATCACCGAAAATAATTGCGCTTCCATTCCACGTAATGATTCGGCTCGTAGGTTATCCAGTTTAAGCGCTTCTTGCTGAGCTTCACGAATCCGAGTAGTGAGATCAGTTTGTATGGTCATCTTTAAGGCTCGCACCCTTAGAGGTTTTGCGCGCTCCTTGCAGCTCAAGGCATCTGCTACAACGTTTGCCTTGCCCGGATGATACTTTATCTCACAATCGTAATCATTCAACAGCTCGACCCATCTTCGTTATCTCATGTTTAAGTCCTTCTGATTGAAGATGTGTTGCAAACTCTTATGGTCTGTAAAGATCGTGCACCGGGTACCATAAAGTAATGACGCCAGATCTTTAATGCAAATATCACAGCTCCTAACTCCAGGTCGTGCGTTGTATAGTTCTTCTCATGCACCTTCAATTGATGTGACGCGTACGCGATGACTTTGTCATGTTGCATCAACATACAGCCAAGATCTTGTCGAGATGCATTACAGTAAAACACAAACCATCGGTATCGTCGGGTAAGGATAAAATCGACGCATCACAAGGCTTATCTTTCAACAATTGAAAAGTCGTTTCTTGTTTCTCACCCCAATCAAATTTCTTATCTTTCTGGGTTAGGGACGTTAGCGGCTGAGCAATACTTGAAAAATTCTCTGTGGATCGCCTATGGTAACCCGCTAACCCTAGAAATTGTCGTATCTTAGTTGGGGTTTTAGGAGCTTCCCAATTTTTGCTCGCCTCAATCTTGCCAGGGTCGACGTGAATTCCATTCTCATTTACCACATGAGTTAGGAATTGCATCTCGCGAATCCAAAATTCGCACTTCGACAGTTTCGCGTACAATTGTTCTTTCTTCAAGAGTTTCAAGATAGCTCGCAGATGTTACTCGTGCTCCTCCTTGGTTCGCGAGTATATAAGGATGTCATTAATAAACACAATCGCAAATTTATCCAACTACGGCTTACACACGCGGTTCATGGGATCCATTAATAATGCTGGTGCTTTCGTTAAGCCAAACGGCATGACAAGGAACTTGTAATGCCCATAGCGAGTCCTAAAGGCCGTTTTAGGGATGTTTTCTTCTTGTATCCTCAACTGATGATATCCTGACCTCAAGTCAGTCTTGGAATAGTAGCTGGAACCTTGTAGTTGGTGTCATCAATTCTCGGTGAGGGGTACCGATTCTTGATGGTTAGTTTGTTTAACTCCGTGTAGCCTATGCACAATACTTTTTTTTCCTCATCAGTTCCGACTTCAGGATTTCTGACCTTGAACAATACTTTTTCCTCATTAGTTCTTTTGAGTTCTTCTCAGGTCAGGCTGTATGCACATACGAAAACTGTCGTCCTTCTTCCTAACAAATAACAGTGGAGCTCCCCAGGGTGAGAAGCTCGGCCTGATAAATTCCCTTGTCTAGCAGCTCTTGCAGTTGCGTTGAAAGCTCCTATATTTCGGACGGAGCTAGCCAGTATGGTTGTGACAATCCGAAATTTTCAGGTTAGTAATGTTTAACCGCGTGGTCTCAACTCTTCGTTGCTTCTCTTTAAAGCGTTACGCGTTCTGTGTTTGTATGATTCTGTAACCATATATTAGTGCATCAGGCCACATCTTAGTGTTCGTGTTCGAATGGGCCGCACCCAAAACCTTTGTGGACCAATAGGAACCCATTATAAAATATTGTGGCAGCCTATTCTACTTGGGCTTAAGCCAAATGTCACGGCCAACAATACACATTAAAACCGTTCTCATACAATCTTTTAAGCCAATTCAGAAACCCACATAACCTTATGTCACTAGGTACCTAATTCGATTAAGAATCAATTCTACCTTTGTTGTGGGCTTTGGCCCAGTTCGGTTAGTAATTAAACCGCCCCAACCCTCACAAATGCATATTTATACGTAATATGTATCATGATCTGATTAAACTTCTATCACAAGCTAAAAACCCTATTCTTCCTCACCTGAATTGCGACGATAGGAGAATCCCCCCCCCCTTGATCGAGATAGTAACATTGATTGGTCGAGACCTTGGTTAGTAATTCTTGCTTGTTGATATTTATATTTGATGATGATGTTGTATGTGTTCTTATTAACTGTGATCTTAGACAAAGTAGTCGAATTATGTAACAAGATTTGTGTGATCTTATATAAAGTGGTCCAATAACATCATGAAACAATTCATAGTTGTCGGCCATTGTGATAGTATTAATAATGATGTGAGCCATCTATGTTTGAATGTGATTGTTCAGTAGTATTAATTCTTGCATGTGATGTGTCTCTAGATTGCATATAATAGGCTAGGTGTTCTCGGTGGTAATCAATGACTAGGGTTTCCACGCAAATCGAAATATAATCTAATGTAACATGGGATATTTATTGTATGATTTTGGTCTAGAGCGTTGGTACAAATTTGTAGGTAGGCTGATGATTGGTGGAGTGTTATGAGGATTTGACCATGTAATATTAAGTTCCAATAGCATGAGGATAGTCTGCCATTAGTTGAGTGGTCCAATTAGAACAAAAGGTTTTGTGTTCGGTCCATTGATTATTAGAATAAATGGCATGCAAATGATTGGGCTACACGTAAATGGGCTTCGTGCATGACTGGGTCTTGTGCGCTAGCTGGACTGCACAAACAACTAGAGGAAATAAAATTGTGGATATATTTTGGGCTTTACATGTTAGTTGGGTTTATTATAATTGTGGATATATTTTGGAATAGGGCCGATTGATGTTGAAATCTACTGTAAGTAGGCTGGCATGACAACAGGCCGCCCCACAAGGTCATCGGGTTTGTTTAAGTTGGATCGAACATGTGTAAATATTGAGCCTATGTGTTTATGAATGAAACTATATATGTGCGCTATCTGTTCAACAATGTGCTTTATGTGAACGATGAAAATGTGAATTAATTGTGGGTACAGTATGTGGCCCATGTGTGTGTATGTAAAACTGATCGTTATCGGTAACAACTCTAGGACGTGTTTGAGCAATCATTAAACAAGTAATTAATCCTGTCGAGCAATCTCAGGTGAGTTCACTGCTCTTTTCCAAGCATGCATCCCGGGGAGGGATATCGGGTAACATTCCACGGAGGAACGTCAGGTTTTGGGATGTTTGTTATTATTCTCAGTTTCTATCATATAAGACCCCTTACATCTACTGATAGTTGCCGAGGAGGCAACGAGGTTATTAGTTGATAGCGCTATTAGGTTTGGCACCCTCACACCGTACATGGGAGGACGGGCGTGAACTAATTTCCTTAAAGCATGACCAATGTTTTGATAGAGACATTGGGGTTGGGCAAACAGATCTTGTAGCCATTTCGGTAATCGAGTTAATAACAACATCAAATCAAATCGTTAAACTATTTTATACATGTATCTGGTAAACTAAACTCGGTAACCAAACTTTAAACTCACCAGCATTGTCTGACACACTTGTTTGCATGCTTGTAGGTCGTTAGCTGTTTGCTTTGGAACTTGCTGTCTAGAGTAGCTGGAGAGGTTATGGGTCGACTGGGGGAAAATTAATGCTATTGATTTCTTGATACTATATATTGGTTTTTAAACTATTTAACTTCGTTTAATTTTGCTTCCGCTGAATACTTTGGTTTTCTTTTGAACTTGGATGGTGTTTTATTAATAAACAAGACCTTTATTTTAGAAACATGTATGGGTTCTATGTAATTAGTGGCTCATTGCTGGCACGTCACACGCCTATCAGGGACACTCCCTATGTGGTATTTTGGGGGTGTGACAGTTTGGTATCAGAGCCACTGGTTATAGTGAACTTGGTTTTAAAACGTTTTTCCATAAAACCAGACTATGACCGAACAACTTCGAAAATCGACCATGACACTCAGCTCCAGATTGCAAGGTTCGTCTACTGTTTACTTTATGCATTACTTGCTTAGTAGTCATACACTTACAGTTTGCACGAAATGATATATTAGCTACTATGATAGTGTGACACTACTCTTCGACCTTTGTGAATCATGATCCTGTAGTACCCACTATTGGCTATTTGTATGCGGGGGAAACTTTTAGCGGAAGTTAAGAGGCACTGAGATGAGCATACAAATTACCTTATTACTATGGGTGCACACATAATAATAATGTGGGGTGCATGTAAGTCCCAGTGAGGCTTAACGAACGTGAGAGGGATTATGCCCTATTGTGTGTAAACTTGATAGTTGTAGATTTTAACGTGACACTTGATTTTTTTACCTCGTTTCGACCCTTAAGATAGTTCCCTTCTCTTATATAGAACCATGAGTGGACGTGGAGGAGGCCGAGGTGGCGGACGTGGCCACATTGCTATGACGAAGGCCGAATTAACCAACTTGATCAACACTCGTGTAGCGGAAGCCCTAGCGGCTTACCAGGCTGGTACGATATGTGCCAATACTTTCTCTTCTTGCGTCATGTACTCGAATCTCACCTGTGCGTTGTACGTTCTTTCATTTTAGGTCAACCCACGAATCAAATCAATCCACCTGCTCCACCTGTTTGTACATTCAAGATGTTCATGGATTGTAAGCCACAGACCTTCAATGGGACTGAAGGGGCTGTAGGACTCCTGTGATGGTTTGAGAACGCAGAATCGGTATTCGCGATGTGTAACTGTCCTGCTGGGGACAGAGTGAAGTATGCTACGGGCACACTCGAGGATGGTGCCCTGACATGGTGGAATACCCAGGTTCAGATGTTGGGTATCGAAATGGCAAATGCTACCACTTGGGATGACTTTAAGGAGTTGATGAGGGAGGAGTATTGCCCTCGAGACGAGGTTCAGAAACTAGAGAATGAGTACTACAATCTGGAAATGCAGGGATCTGAGATTGAAGCATACACGAGGAGGTCCAATGATTTATCAACTTTGTGCCCTAACCTGTCTCGACCCTCACATCGTCGAATTGAGTTGTATCTTAAGGGCTTAGCACCAGCTGTTACGGGGTACGTTACTGCTGCAAACTTAGATAATCTGCCCCGTATCGTTCGTTTGGCACATAAGATCACCGACCAAGAGGTCGAACGTGGCAACCTGCCGCAACGTGTTTCTGCTACTACTTCGACTACTACAGCCACCACACCTGCCAGTGATAATAAACGCAAGTGGAACGACACTAATAAAGCAACCAGTGCAAGTCAATCTCAGAAAAGGCCTGATAACAGCAACGACCATAGTTTTAGTCAGTCTTCTTCAGTTAATAAAGGCCAGGGCAGCAATCAGAATCAGGGTTCTTATGTGGGAAAGAAGCCATAGTGCAACAAGTGTGGCTATCATCACTATGGGCAGTGTGTCCGGACTTATCGTAGATGCGAGAAGGTGGGCCATGAGGCCAAAGATTGTAGAGCCCCACAGCCAAAACAGCAGCAACAGAAGAATCAGCAGCACCAGCGACAGCAAAGGCAACAACCTCAGCAGAATCAGGGTGTTAAGAAAGGGTGTTTCCAGTGCGGGGATGAGGGCCACTTCAAGTGGGATTGCCCTCAGCTGAATCAGAATGCCAATAACGACAACAATGCTGAGAACAATAACAACAGGAACAACAACAATGGGGGCAATGGGGGAAATGGTGCACACGCGAGGGTGTTCAGTATTGGAGCTGGGGAAGCTAGGAATGATGGCAACGTAGTGACTGGTACGTTTTTGATAAACGACATCTTTGCTTCTATTTTATTCGACTCTGGTGCCGATTGCAGTTACGTATCTTTGGAGTTCAGTAGTCGTTTAGGATTGAGTCCTACACCTCTTGTCACTAAGCATGTAGTAGAATTAGCTGATGGTAATTCGATAAAGGCTTCTCATGTTCTGTTTGGTTGTAAACTCGATCTCATGGGTCAAGTGTTCGACATTGACCTACTCTCTGTTACTCTTGGAAGTTTTGACGTAGTCGTTGGCATAGATTGGCTGTCCAAGCACCAGGCAGAAATTCTTTGCAAGGAGAAAATTGTGCGTATTCCTCTCCCTAGCGGAGAATCCTTATCGGTTCAGGGTCATCATAGTGGTGCCATGGTTGGTATTATCTCGGCAATGAAGGCTCAGAAGTGTTTACGTAAGGGCTACCCCGCTCTTTTAGCTCTTGTTTCTGACTCGCAGTCTGATGAGAGAAGGATCGAGGATCTTCCAGTGGTTCGTGAATTTCCCGATGTATTTCCTGAAGAACTCCCTGGCTTACCTCCACATCGTCAGGTGGAATTTCAGATCGACCTCGCGCCAGGAGCAGCCCCGATTGCTCGTGCTCCTTATCGTCTTGCGCCAGGAGAGTTACAGGAGTTGTCGAATCAACTCCAAGAGCTGTTGGATAGGGGTTTTATCCGACCTAGCTCTTCGCCTTGGGGAGCCCCAGTACTGTTTGTGAAGAAGAAGGATGGATCCTTTCGGATGTGCATAGATTATCGTGAGCTCAACAAGGTGACAATCAAGAATCGTTATCCGTTACCCCGTATTGACGACCTGTTTGACCAGCTGCAAGGGTCAAGTTTTTATTCTAAGATCGACTTAAGATCGGGCTATCATCAGGTACGAGTCAGGGAGGAGGATGTACTAAAGACAGCTTTTCGAACGCGGTATGGCCATTACGAGTTTTTGGTTATGCCTTTGGGATGACTAATGCGCCAGCGATCTTCATGGATCTCATGAACCGTGTGTGCAAACCGTATCTCGACGACTTTGTTATTGTTTTTATCGACGACATCTTGATTTACTCCAAGAGCGAGGAGGACCATGAGCGACATCTACGTCTTATCTTGGAGCTCCTGAGGAAGGAGCAACTTTACGCAAAGTTTTCTAAGTGTGACTTCTGGATTCGAGAGGTACACTTCCTTGGGCATATTGTTAATGAAAAGGGGATACACGTGGATCCTGCTAAGATCGACGTTGTTAGCAATTGGGCGGCACCAAAGAATCCTTCGGAGGTGCGACAGTTTCTTGGTCTTGCAGGGTACTATCGTCGGTTCATTCAGGATTTCTCAAAAATCGCTCAACCTCTTATCTCCTTGACGCAGAAGAACGTGGTTTATTCTTGGGGAACGAAACAGGAGGATGCTTTCCAGCTTTTGAAACAGAAACTATGCAGTGCACTGATTCTATCTCTACCAGAGGGTACCGAGGATTTTGTGGTTTATTGTGATGCTTCTATTCAGGGTCTCGGTTGCGTGCTGATGCAACGCGACAAGGTGATAGCATATGCTTCTCGACAGTTGAAGGTGCACGAGAAAAATTATACGACTCATGACTTGGAGTTAGGAGCTGTGGTTTTCGCGTTGATGATCTGGAGGCACTATCTGTACGGTACCAAATGCACCATTTACACCGATCACAGAAGCCTTCAGCATATCTTCGACCAGAAGGAATTGAATATGCGGCAACGGCGTTGGATAGAGCTTTTGAATGATTATGAATGTGCTATCAAGTATCATCCGGGTAAAGCTAATGTGGTAGCCGATGCACTTAGCCGAAAGGAGGCGAAGCCTAAACGTGTTCGCGCATTACAACTCACTATTCATTCTAATCTTCCTGATAAGATTCGTACGGCTCAGACTGAGGCATTAAAGGAAGAAAACATTGAAGTTGAGGGTTTGCGGGGTATGAAGAAGCAGCTCGAGCAGAGATCTGATGGCATCTATTATATCATGGAGAGAGTATGGATTCCTCTGTTTGGTGATCTCAGAGAACTTGTGATGGATGAAGCGCACAAGTCACGATACTCTATTCATCCGGGATCGGATAAGATGTATCAGGACCTTAAAGTTTTGTATTGGTGGCCGAACATGAAAGCTATCATCGCCACATACGTGAGTAAATGCTTGACTTGTGCTAAAGTCAAAGTCGAGCATCAGAAGCCCTCGGGTCTACTTCAGCAGCCAAAAATACCCACGTGGAAGTGGGAGCAGATCGCCATGGATTTCGTTACAGGGTTACCGTGGACTCAGGCTGGAAACGATACTATATGGGTGATTGTTGACCGTCTCATGAAGTCAGCGCATTTTCTGGCAATCAAGGAAACAGATAAGTTCTCGCAGCTTGCAGCAGTTTATCTTAAGGAGGTAGTTTCAAGGCACGGGGTGCCAACTTCTATCATCTCGGATCAGGATCCGTGTTTTACTTCTGATTTATGGTAGTCAATGCATAAGTCGTTCGGCTCACAGCTCGATATGAGTATCGCCTATCACCCACAGACGGATGGTCAGAGTGAGCGCACCATTCAGACGCTTGAGGACATGCTGCGGGCATGTGTTATTGACTTTGGCAAGAGCTGGGAAAAACATCTGCCGTTGATAGAGTTCTCCTACAACAACAGCTACCACACTAGTATTCAGGCAGCTCCGTTCGAAGCATTGTACGGGCGGAAATGCCGTTCTCCTCTCTGTTGGGCTGAAGTGGGTGATAGCCAGATCACAGGTCCTGAGCTTGTTCTTGAAACGTCAGAAATGATTGTTCAGATCAGGAATCGTATGGCAGCGGCGCGTGACCGTCAGAAAAGCTACGCTGACAAGCGTAGGAAACCGTTAGAGTTTGCAGTAGGTGACCGTGTTATGTTGAAAGTGTCGCCGTGGAAGGGTGTTGTACGCTTCGGGAAGCGTGGCAAGCTTAATCCGCGTTATGTTGGCCCATTTAAATTCCAGGAGCGGATCGGTAAAGTCGCTTACAAGCTTGAGTTACCTGCTGAGTTGGGTAATGTTCACGATGTCTTCCACGTTTCGCAGTTGAAGAAGTGTTTGTCTGATGAAACACTGGTTGTGCCGTTGCAAGAGTTAAAGATCGATGACAAGTTGCAATTTGTCGAAGAGCCTATTGAGATCATGGATCGGGAGGTCAAAGTGCGTAAACATAGTCGTATTCCAATTGTGAGAGTTCGTTGGAACTCAAGGCGTGGACCGGAGTTCACGTGGGAGCGCGAAGATCAGATGAAGCTCAAGTATCCACATCTATTCCCAAAGAACAAGTCCACACCTGGTGAACCTAAGACTAATGAATTTCGGGACGAAATTCCCAATCAAGTGGGGGATGATGTGACACCTGGGGAAAACGTGCAACGATCCTGATTTTTCACTTCATTCTGTGCCCACTTGCCAAATTTCGGGACGAAATTTCTTTCAAGTTGGGGATGATGTGACAAGCCGAACTTTTCAGGTTAGTAACGTTTAACCGCGTGGTCTCAAATCTTCGTTGCTTCTCTTTAAAGCATTACGCGTTCTGTGTTTGTATGATTCTGTAACCATATATTAGTGCATCGGGCCACATCTTAGTGTTCGTGTTTGAATGGGCCGCACCCAAAACCTTTGTGGACCAATAGGAACCCATTATAAAATATTGTGGCAGCCTATTCTACTTGGGCTTAAGCCCAATGTCATGGCCAACAATACACATTAAAACCGTTCTCATACAATCTTTTAAGCCAATTCAGAAACCCACCAAAACCTTATGTCACTAGGTACCTAATTCGATTAAGAATCAATTTTACCTTTGTTGTGGGCTTTGGCCCAGTTCGGTTAGTAATTAAACCGCCCCAACCCTCACAAATGCATATTTATACGTAATATGTATCATGATCTGATTAAACTTCTATCACAAGCTAAAAACCCTATTCTTCCTCACCTGAATTGCGACGATAGGAGAATCCCCCCCTTGATCGAGATAGTAACATTGATTGGTCGAGACCTTGGTTAGTAATTCTTGCTTGTTGATATTTATATTTGATGATATATTTGATGATGATGTTCACTCAATGTATGTGTTCTTATTAACTGTGATCTTATACAAAGTGGTCGAATTATGTAACAAGATTTGTGTGATCTTATATAAAGTGGTCCAATAACATCATGAAACAATTCATAGTTGTCGGCCATTGTGATAGTATTAATAATGATGTGAGCCATCTATGTTTGCATTTGATTGTTCATTAGTATTAATTCTTGCATGTGATGTGTCTCTAGATTGCATATAATAGGCTAGGTGTTCTCGGTGGTAATCAATGACTAGGGTTTCCACGCAAATCGAAATATAATCTAATGTAACATGGGATATTTATTGTATGATTTTGGTCTAGAGCGTTGGTACAAATTTGTAGGTAGGCTGATGATTGGTGGAGTGTTATGAGGATTTGACCATGTAATATTAAGTTCCAATAGCATGAGGATAGTCTGCCATTAGTTGAGTGGTCCAATTAGAACAAAAGGTTTTGTGTTCGGTCCATTGATTATTAGAATAAATGGCATGCAAATGATTGGGCTACACGTAAATGGGCTTCGTGCATGACTGGGTCTTGTGCGCTAGCTAGACTGCACAAACAACTAGAGGAAATAAAGCTGTGGATATATTTTGGGCTTTACATGTTAGTTGGGTTTATTATAATTAAGCGATTGGGTCACTCACGGTTTGGGCTGCATATACATAGAAATTAGATATAATGTGTAACAACCGAATATGTTGAGGGGGTTTTGATAAGTATTGGGCTGTTTAGGGTATCGGGTCACTCACATTCTGTTTTGGGCTTTTGGAATAGTGCCGATTGATGTTGAAATCTACTGTAAGTAGGCTGGCATGACAACAGGCCACCCCACAAGTTCATCGGGTTTGTTTAAGTTGGATTGAACATGTGTAAATATTGAGCCTATGTGTTTATGAATGAAACTATATATGTGCGCTATCTGTTCAACAATGTGCTTTATGTGAACGATGAAAATGTGAATTAATTGTGGGTACAGTATGTGGCCCATGTGTGTGTATGTAAAACTGATCGTTATCGGTAACAATTCTAGGACGTGTTTGAGCAATCATTAAACAAGTAACTAATCCTGCCGAGCAATCTCAGGTGAGTTCACTGCTCTTTTCCAAGCATGCATCCCGGGGAGGGATATCGGGTAACGTTCCAGGGAGGAACGTCAGGTTTTGGGATGTTTGTTATTATTCTCAGTTTCTATCATGTAAGACCCCTTACATCTACCGATAGTTGCCGAGGAGGCAACGAGGTTATTAGTTGATAGCGCTATTAGGTTTGGCACCCTCACACCGTACCTTGGAGGACGGGCGTGAACTAATTTCCTTAAAGCTTGACCAATGTTTTGATAGAGACATTGGGGTTGGGCAAACAGATCTTGTAGCCATTTCGGTAATCGAGTTAATAACAACATCAAATCAAATCGTTAAACTATTTTATACATGTATCTGGTAAACTAAACTCGGTAACCAAACTTTGAACTCACCAGCGTTGTCTGACACACTTGTTTGCATGCTTGTAGGTCGTTAGCTGTTTGCTTTGGAACTTGCTATCTAGAGTAGCTGGAGAGGTTATGGGTCGACTGGGGAAAATTAATGCTATTGATTTCTAGATACTATATATTGGTTTTTAAACTATTTAACTTCGTTTAATTTTGCTTCCGCTGAATACTTTGGTTTTCTTTAGAACTTGGATGGTGTTTTATTAATAAACAAGACCTTTATTTTAGAAACATGTATGGGTTCTATGTAATTAGTGGCTCATTGCTGCCACGTCACACACCTATCAGGGACACTCCCTATGTGGTATTTTGGGGGTGTGACAATGGTGCCTTTGCCACTGGTGCCGCTCTTGGCACTAGATCTATACGAAACTCCACTCGTCGCTGTGGAGGTAACCTAGGCAAGTCTTCGGGAAAGACTTCTGGAAATTCCTTCACAACGAGGATGTCTTCTAGCTTTGGCTCTTTGGTCTCCTTGTCGACGAGGAAGGCTATGCAGCCTTCTCGGAGACACTTCTGTGCCTTCATACAATTAATGACTCGTAGGGGAAATTCGCGTTTCTCCCCATGGACTACTAGTGTTTTCTCCATTCGGCAACAGGATGCGAATGGTCTTCCCCTCGGTTGTCGGACAACCAGTCTATTTCGACAACCACATCAAAACTACCTAAACCAACTGGTAGGAGATCTATAGAAAATTTTCGTTCTCCAAGTTCAAGTGTACAACCCTTAATAACTTCATCCACTTCGACAAATCTTCCATTTGCTAACTCTATAGAATATGGGTGTCTAGTTTACTCGTTTCTAAGCCAAGTATATCCTTAAGTTCCATAGATTTCAAACTAAAGTCGGCGCCTGCATCAAATAGACTGATGCAAAGTGTGGGTTTATAGAGAACGTACATGTACTACGTTCAGGTCCTGGCGTGTCTTGGGTGCTCCTTTCGTGAAAATGCTCCCACGAGCTTGATTTTTCTTCGGGAAGTCCTTCCGATAGTGTCCTTTGTCGACACATCTGTAGCAACCTTTGCCCTTGCCGTTTTTATTACTGCCTTGAATGCCATTCCCATGCCCCGTACCAGACCAACATGCCTCTTGCTATGCCCGGTCTTGCCACAATTTCCACACCCGCGAGTCCTACACGGACTTGTGTGATGATAACCACATCTATCACACTTTGGTAGTTCTCCTGGGTAGTTTTTATCACCTATTTTAGTCGGGGCAATGAATGCCTTGACTTTCTTAGTCACAACAGTTTCCTTATGTTTGTTGCTTGATTTAGAGCTTTGCTTAAGATGCGTATACTTTCTCTTATTCCTATCCGAAGAAGACTCCACATGCGTCTTTTTCACTGATCCTTTATTTGATTTTTCCATCATTAATCCGCCCTCAGCAGAACCTAGGGCAAGAGTTTTTGCTTGAGCGATTCCCAATATGGTTCCTCTTATTCCGCCGTTGTTTGCAGTGTTGCTTGCTTCGTATTGGACGGTTGCTTTAGCGACTTGCTGGTTCACTAGTGTTTCAAGCTCCGCTCTTGTTACAGGTAAAGGTTCTAATTGGACTTGTCCAGCGTTTCCTTCGCTGTGGTTCCATGAGCTTCGCATGTATAAGACTTTATCGACGAAATTAGACATTTATTTTAGAATAAATATTGTAGTCTATGAGTGAAAGCAAAGCTCATTCGTCGTGCACTATAAGTATAAGGGTAAGGTAATTCCTAATGGTGCTTATGCAAATCTTCCCACCATACTCATCTCATTATTGTAGCGAGATAAAATGAGTTACAACAAAATCTTGCTAAGGATATATCGTCTTTTATATACACCATATCAACTTGTTGCAATTAGTTTTGTGAAGAAAATCCCCTCAGAGTCATCTCACTCCGGTTAATGCAAGTCATCCAGTGTTATACAAAATACGGTGAGGTCTTCCCTTCACCTTGTTCCTTGTTTATTCCTCAAGTCTCCGACTCTTCCATAGTCTTTAGTTTTACAAAAACGGGTATACTTCCCAAAAGATGGGGGGGGGAGAAGGGTGATAGTGAAAACACAGAGATAAGGTCGTGAGGGTACATGACTTCTTCCTCGGGACCGAATTGTGCCTTGTAGCAGCCGTAGAGCCGTTTCCAGGGTGCAAATGCACCACTCAAATAATGGGGTGCACTAAGGGATAGAGAGTGTGGAGGTACTGATAGGGTTGTTGGTGGTGATGATATGGGTAGTGGGTGATAGGGTGCATGTGAGGTGAAGGATGAGAAGAATCTTTTTGCATGTGTCGTCCATGTGCCTAAATGGAATGGGAATCTGTTGAGAAGGGGAGAATCGAGTGATCATTTCTGTCCTTATAATATGTGTTCTATACTTCATGGTCCTCGATTGTCTGACGTAGGGAGGACCCCTTTGCCACACAGGACTGCGTGACGCATATATTGATTTTGCTTGGGCTCCATGAGTCCCAATATGGTTGGTATGGTCTCCATGAATGTCGAATAGAGTGTGTTAAATGGGTTACACTACAGCTCGTGCCATGCTACCTCCTTGGGGTAAAACGGATGTCAAATGTTGGGGTCTATCGTAGCAACTACAATGGACAAGTTGGGGTGTCGTAGGCTCCGTACAAATTTAAACACAAGAATCCTAAAGTGTTGAAGAAAATCTTTTCTGAGTATTAATTGTCACACCCCCAAAATCCACGTGCGGAGTATCTCCGCTTGGGAGCGTGACATGACCAGGATCAAGCCACCAATCATATTGAACATGTAATTAAATAGTAACAGTTCTCCATCAATACGAAAGGTGTTTATCAAAACCAACATAAGTAATGTAGCGGAAGCAAATATATAAAACCCAACATAAGTATTAATGTTGAAATGTCATAAGTGTTTATTAAGTAATCACGATCCATCTGCCCACAACGACCTACTCCTCCTTGTGCAAGCTCCGTTAGTACCTAAGGTCCTGCAAGGCATGCAGCAGAGAGTCAACAACTAGTTGAGCGAGTTCACAGAAAGTAAATGCGTAATAGTAAGTTCATGAGTATCAAGTGGCTCTACTGGGCCAATATAGGTTTCTATTGGTGGGGGCTTCCCATGTTATTAATCCACTAGACTATGCGTAACCATAAGTGTTCTTCACAACCGAGAACAGTAATACGTACACGTTTACGCAGGATTTACGTAAGTATCCTTCACAACCGAGAACAGGGTACGTGGGGGTTTACGTAGGTTTTACGTAAGTGCCTGACAGAACCGAGGCAGTAGTAAGTATCCGTTCACGCAGGCTTTACGTGAGTATCCTTCACAACCGAGGATAGCGAGTAGCATAAGTATACGTAGGTTTTACGTATGTGTCCTGCACAACCGAGGACGATGGTATGGTAGTCTAGTAACAATGTTCGTATGAGTCTATTCAACCTTATCCTTATCAATCCCATTCCCAACACCCCGGGAATCCCATGCCTTGGTAAGAGTGTGAACTCACCTTGGGTTGCTCGGCAGATACACAAAGAGGGTTTCTTGAACTAAAGGTGGTCAACCACGTCCTACCAGGGTTATCATACAAGTCAGGTTTTGACTTCAAGTAATGCACGTACGTATCACATAAATTAACACGTTGCATGCATGTAACGATCAAAGTATAGCAATTCACCACTGTTGCGATTCGGATGTCTAAGCCCAAACTATACCCGGCCCAGCTAACATAAACAGTCCAGTTTGCAGTCAAGTACGTAAGTCCAATTACTTGGCCCAATCGATTGGGCCCGTGACAGTGTGAGTCCAAAACAGTGTGTGCGAAATAACGGGTCTCGAGTCGCAACCAGCGATCTCGAGTCGCAACAGGAGTGTCTCGAGTCGCAAGGGCTGGTCTCGGCTCGTCATGGTCCGGTTTCGAGTCGCAACGGGACTCGCAACCGTGGTCTCGGCTCGTGCTGCTGTGTGAGGTTTCGAGTCGCAACGGGACTCGCAACGCCGGTCTCGAGTTATCATGCTTAGGTCTCGAGTCGAGATTGTGAGGTCTCGACTCGCAATCTATGTCGCAACTAGGTGTGTAACTGGTTTCCATAATTCATGCAACAATTATTCCGTGATTCTAGCAAACATCTTTGGCAGTTTCGGAAACAGATCAATCACAGAAATTTAATCAGAATCAAACACCTTCAAACCATCATCATTAAGCATGAACATAACAGCATCAAAACAAACAATCGGATCATGAAACAAACCTAAACCGAATCATAATCATAACATCAGACTAGCATGCAACCTAGCCGGCTTTACTCGGACCGAACATCAATCATATATGCATTAGAAACAATAACAGGAACAATGAGTTCATAATTCAATTATCATGTTTTCTTCATACGAATCAAGTAACAATATCATCATCTAAACACCATGTAAAACATATAGGTCATAACATTATCATCATACAATCGATAGACACAAGAATACACAAGAACTAACCGATTAGAGAATGAACAAGGTTTGATCCGAATGAAAAACAAAACCTTCGATCACCAAGAGTTGTTGCTGTCGGGTTCCAAGAGAAACAAGAGAGAGGAAGTCGTCTAGGGTTTTGTGTGTTTTGAAGTGTTTTGTAAAAGTGAGAGGATTACAATCACACCAAGTGTTATGCGTGTGAGGAGGGTGGGCCGAACCCTAATCATGGGCTGCCCTTTTGGTCCGTGTGCAAACAATACGGCCCAATGGCCTTGTGCGATCGGTTCGTGTTGTGCGGTTCAGGTTGTGTGTTTATCATACATGCACGTAACACATATAGCACATAACGTTTATATAATCACTTGTCATAACATTCAATCAATCAATGTTCATATAATCATAACACGTTCACATACGTTACACAAAGTAGGTCTAAAGTTCGAGTTGTCACATTATCCCCAACTTAAAAGAAATTTCGTCCCGAAATTTGGTATGCACTCACTGAGGAAGCTAGGTAAGCTGTATCGTTCACTGGTTTTCCTGGGGTGTCACATCCTCCCCCCGTTGATCTGGAATTTCGTCCCGAAATTCCGAGGTAGTAGCTTCAGCCTCAGTAGTGGTTGCATTGGTTCCGAATAACTGGGGGTACTTTTCTGTCATCCTGTCTTCGCGTTCCCAGGTGTACTCTGGGCCACGTTTGGAGTTCCAACGTACTCGAACAAGAGGGATTCTCTTGTTTTTGAGGACCTTCACATCCCGGTCCGTGATTTCAACTGGTTCCTCGACGAACTGCAACCGCTCGTCGATAGTGAGTTCTTTGAAAGGAATGATAAGGGTCTCATCTGATAGGCATTTCTTCAGATTCGACACGTGGAATACATTGTGAACTGCACCGAGTTCAGCTGGTAGGTTCAACTTGTAGGCTACTTTGCCTATTTTCTCAATGATTTCGAACGGTCCGACGTACCGCGGATTTAGTTTGCCCCGTTTGCCAAAACGAACTACACCCTTCCAGGGTGAGACTTTAAGTAATACCCGGTCCCCGACCTGAAATTCCAAAGGCTTTCTACGCTTGTCCGCGTAGGCTTTCTGACGGTCGCGTGCTGCCGCCATGCGTTGTCTTATCTGTGCAATCTTTTCTGTGGCGTCCACTACAATCTCTGGACCCGTGATCTGACTATCCCCCACCTCTGCCCAACAGAGAGGTGACCAGCATTTACGCCCATACAATGCCTCGAATGGAGCGGCTTGTATGCTGGTGTGATAACTGTTATTGTATGAGAACTCCACCAAAGGGAGGTGCTTTTCCCAGCCGTTGCCGAAATCAATAACGCATGCCCGAAGCATGTCTTCAAGTGTTTGAATCGTTCGCTCAGACTGCCCATCCGTCTGAGGGTGATATGCTGTGCTCATGTCTAACTGTGAACCGAAAGATTTGTGCATTGCTTGCCATAGTTCTGACGTGAATCGTGCATCGCGATCCGAAATGATGGATGTGGGCACTCCGTGCCTTGAAACAACTTCTTTAAGGTAAACGTCTGCGAGAGTGGAGAACTTATCCGTTTCCTTTATAACTAGGAAGTGTGCAGACTTGGTGAGTCGATCCACGATCACCCATATGGTATCATTCCCACGCTGGGATCTAGGTAGGCCTGTAACGAAATCCATGGAAATTTCTTCCCATTTCCATTGAGGTATCTTAGGCTGCTGAAGTAGGCCCGCTGGTTTCTGGTATTCAACCTTGACTCTCGCACAGCTCAAACACTTGCCAACATAAGTAGCGATGTGGGCCTTCATGCTAGGCCACCAATAAGTGGTTCTGATGTCGTGGTACATTTTGTCCGACCCTGGATGTACCGAATAGCGAGACTTGTGAGCTTCATCCATTACAAGTTCGCGTAGACCGCCATAAAGTGGGACCCAAATACGCCCCGTTACATAGTAGGCACCGTCTGCCTTCTGTTCTAATCGTTGTCGTGAGCCGCGTAAGGCTTCAGCCTTGACGTTTTCGGGCTTCAATGCTTCTGCCTGAGCATCTCGTATCTGTGCAGGAAGGCTAGACTGAATCGTAAGTTGTAGCGCTCGCACGCGCCGTGGTAAAGTGTCTTTCCGACTGAGGGCATCAGCCACAACGTTGGCTTTGCCTGGATGGTACTTGATGGCGCATTCGTAATCGTTCAGTAATTCAACCCATCGTCGTTGACGCACGTTCAAATCCTTCTGCTTAAGAATATGCTCGAGACTCCTATGATCGGTATAAATCATGCACCTGGTACCGTACAGGTAGTGTCGCCATATCTTAAGCGCGAAAACAACAGCTCCCAGCTCTAAATCGTGCGTCGTGTAGTTCCGTTCGTGAATCTTAAGTTGGCGTGAAGCGTAACCAATAACCTTGTCGCGCTGCATTAACACACATCCAAGTCCCCGAATGGATGCATCACAATAAACCACGAAGTCATCTGTGCCCTCTGGCAAAGAGAGGATAGGTGCACTGCAAAGTCTATCCTTTAGGTGCTGAAAAGTAGTCTCCTGGGATTCTCCCCAGCGATAAGTGACACCTTTCTGTGTCAGTAGCGTAAGCGGCTGAGCAATCTTTGAAAAGTCTTTTATAAACCGTCTGTAGTATCCCGCCAAACCCAAGAATTGGCGTATTTCCGTTGGGGTACATGGTGCAGGCCAGTTTGTGATCGAGTCTACCTTGGATGGATCGACATGAATCCCATCCTTGTTCACTACGTGGCCTAGAAAGTGGACTTCACGAAGCCAGATGTCGCATTTCGAAAACTTAGCGTACAGCTGTTCCTTCCGTAGGAGTTCCAAAATAAGGCGTAGGTGCTGCTCGTGCTCCTCCTGACTCTTGGAGTAGATCAGAGTGTCGTCGATGAAGACAATGACGAACTTGTCAAGATAGGGTTTGCACACCCTGTTCATAAGATCCATAAATACAGCAGGCGCGTTCGTTAACCCGAACGGCATGACAAGAAACTCGTAGTGGCCATAACGAGTTCTGAATGCTGTCTTGGAGACGTCCTCCTCCCGGACTCTCAGCTGATGATAACCTGACCTCAGGTCTATCTTCGAATAGTAACACGACCCTTGCAGCTGGTCGAATAAGTCGTCGATGCGCGGAATCGGATAACGGTTTTTCACCGTCACCTTGTTGAGTTCACGGTAGTCGATGCACATCCTGAACGTATCGTCTTTCTTTTTCACGAATAATACAGGAGCTCCCCAAGGTGAAGAGCTTGGACGAATGAAGCCCTTTTCCAAGAGCTCTTGTAGCTGCTTTGACAATTCTTCCAATTCTGATGGAGCTAGACGATATGGTGCGCGAGCTATGGGTGCTGCTCCTGGGGCGAGCTCGATTTGAAATTCGACCTGACGATGAGGCGGTAAGCCAGGTAAGTCTTCAGGAAACACCTGAGGGTAGTCGCGAACAATTGGAATATCCTCCAATTTCTTTTCCTTTGCTGATGCGTCTGTAACGAGTGCCAAGATTGCGGTGTGACCCTTCCGCAGACACTTCTGAGCCTTCAAGAAAGAGATGATGCCTACCACAGCACCACTCTTGTCGCCTTGAACTTCGAGAGGTTCTTGACCAGAACGGGGAATGCGAATAATCTTCTCACTGCATAAGATCTCTGCCTGATGTTGGGATAACCAATCCATCCCTATGACGATGTCGAAGCTTCCCAAAACTATGGGAATAAGGTCGATCGAGAATGTCTGACCGGCTAAGACGATACTACAACCCCTGACTATCTGCGTGGCTTCTAAACTCTTACCATTAGCTAGTTCTACGACGTGTTTGTTGTTTAGGGGTGTTGATGTACGTTTTAACAATTTACTAGCTTTCACAGAAATATAACTTGTATCCGCGCCCGAATCAAATAAAACAGTAACATAAATATTGTCGAGGAGAAACTTACCCATAACTACGTTGGGATCGTTCACTGCGTCACCTCGACCTAGTACGAATGCACGACCCCTTGCCTCGTTGCCGTTGTTGTTTCCCCCGTTGTTGTTGTTGCCATTGCCCTGATTGTTGTGGTTGTTGTTCTGGTTCCTGTTTAGCTGAGGACAGTGCCTTTTGAAATGACCCTCTGCCCCACACTGAAAACATACTTTGTTGCCCTGTTGCTGATTCTGCTGTGCCTGTGGCTGCTGCTGGTTCTGTTTCGCAGGACGAGGGCTTCTACAATCCTTGGCCTCATGACCCATCTTGAGGCATCTTTGACAGCGACCCTTGTTACACTGGCCACCGTGGTGTCTGCCGCAGTTGTTGCACTTTGGGAGGTTCCCTTGATATCCGCCCTGCCTGTGACTACCTGAAGAGTGCTGGCTGGGATTCTGGTAACTGTCAGTCTTTCGCTGCTGGGCTTGAGACTGAACTGAAGCTGATCCCTTGCTGGAATCCCCATCCCATTTTCTCTTGCCGTCACTGGGAGTAGTAGGAGTAGCTGAAGTAGTAACGGTAACAGTAACAGTAGCGCTGATACGTTTAGGCAGTTTGTTCTGATCCACTGCCTGGTCTGTGATGCGGTGAGCGAGGCGTTGAATATCCTGGATGTTATCAAGATTAGCCGAAGTAACATGGCTCTAGATCTCTGGCGCCAACCCTTTGAGATACAACTCAATGCGCTTAATCGGAGGGTCCACCATAGTTGGACACAGCACGGCCAGTTCGTTTGACCTTTTGGTGTAAGCTTCAATTTCCAATCCAGTCATCTTCAGATGGTAAAACTCATCCTCCAGCTTATGGATGTCTTCCCGAGTACAATACTCCCTCTTGATCAGTTCCTTGAATTCGTTCCAGGGTGTGGCGTTAGTAGCTGCCAACCCTAAGATCTGAACTTGGGCGTTCCACCAAGTTAGTGCTATTCCTTCTAGCGTGCCAGTGGCGTATTTCACCCTGCGAGCCTCAGGGCATTCACACATCTCGAACACAGACTCGAGCTTTTCAAACCAGTGGAGGAGTCCAACTGCTCCTTCAGTGCCACTAAAGGTACTTGGACGACAGTCCATGAAGTTCTTGAAAGTGCAGACAGGTTGCTGTGCGTGTTGACCTATTGTGTACGAATAGGACGAGATTAAATACGAGAGTTAACGCAGGATCTAAGGATCCTAGTATGAGTCTATACTGCAGGGTATACTACCTGCTTGAGCAGCTGCAAGTGCCGCAGCAACTTGAGCTTGAACGAGAGCCTCTAGCTGGGCTTGAGTCATGTTGATTCGTCCAGACATGATCTTCATAGTAAAAGTAACGTAAGTGAGAGTGGTTCGCGAGTAGGGCGATGACAGAAAAGCGTAAGCACGTAGGTATTCTCATGTAATAAAGTTATGTGTATCTAAACGTAATGCGAGCAAAGTTCTAAGCAGTTCTAGCAAGCAGGTAATAAACATAAACCTTATTACCTAGGATGTCGAGTCTTGCACGTGGAGCGAAGCGTCGTTGTGGATCGTTGAGAACACTGTTCTGGTTATAGTCTGGTTTTAATAAAACGTTTTCCCATATTAAAACCTAGTTCTCTATAACCAATGGCTCTGATACCAATCTGTCACACCCCCAAAATCCACGTGCGGAGTATCATCGCTTGGGAGCGTGACATGACCAGGATCAAGCCACCAATCATATTGAACATGTAATTAAATAGTAACAGTTCTCCATCAATACGAAAGGTGTTTATCAAAACCAACATAAGTAATGTAGCGGAAGCAAATATATAAAACCCAACATAAGTATTAATGTTGAAATGTCATAAGTGTTTATTAAGTAATCACGATCCATCTGCCCACAACGACCTACTCCTCCTTGTGCAAGCTCCGTTAGTACCTAAGGTCCTGCAAGGCATGCAGCAGAGAGTCAACAACTAGTTGAGCGAGTTCACAGAAAGTAAATGCGTAATAGTAAGTTCATGAGTATCAAGTGGCTCTACTGGGCCAATATAGGTTTCTATTGGTGGGGGCTTCCCATGTTATTAATCCACTAGACTATGCGTAACCATAAGTGTTCTTCACAACCGAGAACAGTAATACGTACACGTTTACGCAGGATTTACGTAAGTATCCTTCACAACCGAGAACAGGGTACGTGGGGGTTTACGTAGGTTTTACGTAAGTGCCTGACACAACCGAGGCAGTAGTAAGTATCCGTTCACGCAGGCTTTACGTGAGTATCGATAGCGAGTAGCATAAGTATACGTAGGTTTTACGTATGTGTCCTGCACAACCGAGGACGATGGTATGGTAGTCTAGTAACAATGTTCGTATGAGTCTATTCAACCTTATCCTTATCAATCCCATTCCCAACACCCCGGGAATCCCATGCCTTGGTAAGAGTGTGAACTCACCTTGGGTTGCTCGGCAGATACACAAAGAGGGTTTCTTGAACTAAAGGTGGTCAACCACGTCCTAACAGGGTTATCATACAAGTCAGGTTTTGACTTCAAGTAATGCACGTACGTATCACATAAATTAACACGTTGCATGCATGTAATGATCAAAGTATAGCAATTCACCACTGTTGCGATTCGGATGTCTAAGCCCAAACTATACCCGGCCCAGCTAACATAAACAGTCCAGTTTGCAGTCAAGTACGTAAGTCCAATTACTTGGCCCAATCGATTGGGCCCGTGACAGTGTGAGTCCAAAACAGTGTGTGCGAAATAACGGGTCTCGAGTCGCAACCAGCGATCTCGAGTCGCAACAGGAGTGTCTCGAGTCGCAAGGGCTGGTCTCGGCTCGTCATGGTCCGGTTTCGAGTCGCAACGGGACTCACAACGCCGGTCTCGAGTTATCATGCTTAGGTCTCGAGTCGAGATTGTGAGGTCTCGACTCGCAATCTATGTCGCAACTAGGTGTGTAACTGGTTTCCATAATTCATGCAACAATTATTCCGTGATTCTAGCAAACATCTTTGGCAGTTTCGGAAACAGATCAATCACAGAAATTTAATCAGAATCAAACACCTTCAAACCATCATCATTAAGCATGAACATAACAGTATCAAAACAAACAATCGGATCATGAAACAAACCTAAACCGAATCATAATCATAACATCAGACTAGCATGCAACCTAGCCGGCTTTACTCGGACCGAACATCAATCATATATGCATTAGAAACAATAACAGGAACAATGAGTTCATAATTCAATTATCATGTTTTCTTCATACGAATCAAGTAACAATATCATCATCTAAACACCATGTAAAACATATAGGTCATAACATTATCATCATACAATCGATAGACACAAGAATACACAAGAACTAACCGATTAGAGAATGAACAAGGTTTGATCCGAATGAAAAACAAAACCTTCGATCACCAAGAGTTGTTGCCGTCGGGTTCCAAGAGAAACGAGAGAGAGGAAGTCGTCTAGGGTTTTGTGTGTTTTGAAGTGTTTTGTAAAAGTGAGAGGATTACAATCACACCAAGTGTTATGCGTGTGAGGAGGGTGGGCCGAACCCTAATCATGGGCTGCCCTTTTGGTCCGTGTGCAAACAATACGGCCCAATGGCCTTGTGCGATCGGTTCGTGTTGTGCGGTTCAGGTTGTGTGTTTATCATACATGCACGTAACACATATAGCACATAACGTTTATATAATCACTTGTCATAACATTCAATCAATCAATGTTCATATAATCATAACACGTTCACATACGTTACACAAAGTAGGTCTAAAGTTCGAGTTGTCACATTAATCATCTTCACTTGCTTAGATACCGGGTCCAAACGACTCGTACTACAGGTAGAAGTGTTAGGTGCGAAGTAGGCAAAGACAGACTTCCTACTTTGTAGGGTGTTATAGTAACTATCTCGGTTAGTGTTCTACTAGATGGAGGTTTGACAAGTTAGAAATTTCGAATGGGTGGTGATCATTAGCTTTACCCGCAGAGCCCACCAGGATTCCCATGCACTACAAGTTGTTATTACGTGGGCCCCGTTAATAATAAGTTGTCTTGCATGGTCACCCTATTTTTCTCTCGTTCAAAGCAGCCGATCAGTTAGGGGGGAACACTACCGTCTTCATACCTTCAACAGAGAAGGGACCTTTATTATGGTCCATGCGCAAACGTCCGTTGTTGTTACGCGCGAAATGGCACAATGCTTAGACAAAGTAGGAATAAAAAGAGTTCCTAACAATAGTAGTTGGAGGGGCACCTTCAAGATGAGTACCTCATCTTCCTTGTCTGGAAAAGAGTGTCGTCAATCATGTTTCGTAAAAGTCACAAGGACCTCGTCTCGCTGATAAGGTTGTTGTCCAAGGTTACCTCCTCCGCCTCTTCGTCACTGCCGTAGTCAGGCACCTTCGCATTCGAGAGGGAAGAACAGCCATCATCTACGGAATCAAGCTCAGGGTCTTGTTTGGTAATTACATCAGCCATAAGCTCCGCAATAAACGCGAGGTCGATAGTCTCATTGTGCGAGTGAAGAATAATAATACGATTCGAAGTCGAAGGTATCTCGTTCCCGTCAATAATTATTTCGTACACATATATGCATATATATTAGTGAATAATAATGTTACTTAGTATATACAGGCAAATAAATGCAACATGTCACATATAACTCTTGTTTGTTCTTTCGTGTGTCATTTCGTCTTCGATAAGTCCATCTCTATAGACTATACCTCAATTGGCACATTAGTTGGGGTATTCTCCCTCCCTACTATTGTTCTTGCTTTGTCTTTCCTTTTGAAAAATGTTTGATTCATGGATCTTGGCGCTTTCGTAAATGCAATGAAAAACCTTTTTGTTTGTTGTAAAAATGTTTTCGTGAGAGAATCCTAGTGATTGTAGTCTAGACTCGAGAAGGAATCCTAGTTTACTACAATCGAAGCTCTGATACCAACCTGTCACACCCTGACTTTTGCGGAAGCGCGTGCGTGTGACTTGATCAGTTTTCATTGCATTCGATTATAAGAAACAACTATATGACTAAAATGATGTTCATCCATTCATAAGTTTAAAACATTACAAACATAAATTGTTTAAGTTAAGGTTACAATCCATCAAAAGATAAGTAGTTCCATAAAAGGACTTCTTTGACAAAAGACTAGTTTCACAAGGCTCTGCTTCATATATCCCATCAAGGATAGGATATACAAATCAACCCTTTCAAAAATGGATGACATCTAATCTTGTAATTCACTTCTTGAAAACAATTCTAACGCCACAAGATCCATTTAGTTTCCTGAAATACATGTAAGTTGAGCGAGTTCATGCGTTTTGTATGAGTTCCAAATAAACTTGCAAACATTTGAAAGATTCTTTTGATACCCGGTATGTAAAGCATCTATGAACAGATCATTAATGTTTTGCAAGGACATTAATATGTGTGCAATGGCGTAGGAAGGCTCAAACCTAGCGAATTTAGTACCGATCCACCCGGCTGGAACGACATAGTCACTACATGCGGCCATACAAGGACCCATGAGTGGGGCTCGCTACACCCGATAGATCTACCACTCTTGCCCCTCGGTCTCTAAACAAGATTAATGGTCTTAAGTGTACGCCTACCCATCCACATGATCTAACAGTTCATTCCTTTGCTAAACCATACCATTGAAACATGTATTTCACCCCCGAGAGTTATAAATCCGAAAACAGTTAAAAGAAAAGGGGGATGTGAACTCACTAGTTTGCGTCAGCAGCCTCGTGTACTCAAAGTCTCTCTCCATGGGTCGTACCACTACCTACACACGTGCTATGTTTTATTAGACACTTAGGTCGTGTGACGACTCTTAGCCTTGTTTATTTATTTATTAAGACTTATTTTGGAATTCTGGTATACTTTAAGTCACACGCTTGGTGTATGTTGCATATGTAATTCCAAATAAGGATATTTTAACTTAATTAATTTCCATACAATTATTCGGAATATTGTTAAAAATAATATTTTTAACTTGTTTTGTCAGATGGTTCTCTCGTATATATTTTCAAGTATAGGTATACTTGTATGTTATTTTGTATTCTCGTATTTGTGTATAATACCTGTATATGCGTATTTTACCAAGTGTTGGTAGTGTATGTCGGTATGTATTTATACGTATAGGAATACGTATTTTCTTGTATTTATTAAGTATTTTATACATAATTTATGTATAATTTTCCGGAATATTGTTTTTACATAATTTTAAAAAATCACCAACTTTATATTCTTAAAATATATATATTTTAAGAGAATTTTGTAGAAAAATATCTATAAATCTTATTTGGTAAAAGTATGTACACTTTCACATATATCTTAAAAATAATATAGTTTAAGATTAAAGTTAGAAAAATATATATTTTTATATTTCACCAAAATAATATATTTTTGAGTTGTTTATGCATATATATATATATATATATTTTCCTCCACTTCAAAAATTAATATGTTTCCAATTTGGTAAAATATGATATATTTTATAATAGTTGTAAAAATTCATACTTTGTCGTTCCTTCGGTTTCAAAATACCGTTTACCAAATTTGTCAAGATACAAATTTATTTCCGAAATATATATATAGTCCAAAGTGTCCATTGTCCGAATCGTCCAATATTTGTGTGTAAATTATATATTTATTATCTTGTAATCTTTGTAATATTTCAAATTACATTTTTTTAGTATTTTAGTGTGGTTTATTATTTTTCAAGTTGCTAATTTTTAGTATAACTAATACAAGCAATATACATGTAGCACATAATTTTGTGACTTCTAAATATATATATATTCTCCTAAATATATACTTAGTCATTTTTATTATTGAAAATCAACCTCCAATACTTGTAATTTTTATAACAAAAATTATGGCAACTTTTATATTTAAAACCATGATCAAAATCACTTACACTTGTTTAAAAATATTTTTCTAAGTGTTGAATTTTTACAAATATTTGGCCATAGTTTCCCTTGAAAATGGAGGTTTCCATGTGTTGGTATATTTATGTCTATCGCCCCCGTCAATACGATTAGCTGAAATAAGAAGAAATCAAGACATTATAGTGTTATATTTAGTGAAAAGGCAAGATGGCAATATTGTAGTTAATGAGAAATCTCATTAAACCCCTTGGCCTATAAATAGAAGAGTAGTGTCTTAGTTTTAGAACTTTTGCCATTTTGAAGACTTTGGAGGATATGAGCTAGAGAGAGAAAGTAGAGAGAGAGGCAAAAGGTGATTCAAGGTTCTTTGTACGTTTTCACATATTCAATCGAATCACAAATTATAGTACGGTTCGTGTGTTCGGTTCATGCACGTGTACGGATTCCGCACGTCACACGTGTTATACGCAATCGTTCGGGAGTCAAAAACCGATCCTACAAGTGGAATCAGAGCAGGAGCTCGATTGCACGGATCAAACACCCAAAATCGCACGAAATTTCGTCAGATTCAGATCATCAATTCATCCAGATTTGCCAAATTTCTTCATTTTTCTATCTTCTTCACTTTTGGACTGAAAAACACAAAATTAACATGGCTTTCACGGTTAAAATTGGGTGATTTTTGGATATTATATGCGAAAATCATAACTGCACAAGCCTACAAAATTTCAGAGCAAAATTCCAAACAGTTTGTGAGAAATCGTGAATTTTCTGTCCGAAAATGATGAAAGTTGTTGTTGCTGTTCATATGAATGTTCACCGATCGGATGGCTATCCGATCGGATAACCATCCGATCCAAAGTCTCATCCGATCGAAGTGAATATTGTACCAAGTGTCGGATTGCAATTCGAATGAATCGCCATTCGATCCTCAACACATTGTTCATTCACTTTTTAAGGTCCAAGTGTCGAATGGCAATCCAAACGGATTGCCATCCAATCCTAATCACTTTATAGTGTCAACTCTCAGATCACCATCCGATCCACTGAAGCTTGGTTCTTGAGACTTAATGTTCAATCGTCGAACGGCTATCTGATCCATAGCATATTGATCAATCGTCGAACGGTTATCCGATCCAAAGCATATTGATCAATCGTCGAACGACCATTCGATCCAAAGCAGAAGTGTCAATCTTTGGATCACCATCCGATCCATAGCACTTTGTTTGATTTGATAAGTGTCAATTGTCGAACGGCAATCCGAACAGATTGCCATCCGACACCCAGCAACTATATAATCTTTGACTGGTGTTGACCTGGTTCGATCGGATTGACATCTGATCCACATGCCATCCGATCCATCTGTCATCGAATTCAATTGATTGAGTTTGTTTAAAACTGATTATTGTTTGGTTGTATTCGCAGGTTATAAACGAGAAACATCATGAGTGAAGAATTCTATAACACTTTTTACAAAGCTTTCACATCAGAATCTTCGGAAACTTCAACCGTTACACCAAAAACCATAACAAAAGCAATCAATGATAACATTAAACATGATAACTTCTATGGGACTTATTCTAAACCACCTAAACTTGAGAATATAGAAGATTACAAATGGTGGAAAGGGAGGTTTCTTAACTGGACAATGGCATATGCTCATGAGAGTTGGTTCTGTTTGGAGTTTGGATATAGCAGACCGATAAATGATAAGTATGAAGAGGTTCATCTCAATGATCTTTCCGATGAAGACAAATAAAAATTTTCATATGAACATAAAATGATTGCACTGATTCAGCAATCTATCAGAGATGATATTTTCTCTTTGTTAATTCATGATGGTTCTTCAAAATCGGTTTGGGAAGCTTTAAGGGTAAAAGCTGAAGGGGGAAAACAGACTAAAAAGAACAAAATTGCTTTACTAAAAAAGGAATTTGATCTGTTTGACAGCTTAAAAGGAGAGTCGGTGAGACAAATGATTGAGCAATTTTTTCATTTAAAAATTGAGCTTGATAGATTTGGGATAGTAAAAACTCGAGAGGAAGTGATTGACAAGATAATTGAAGCGTTACCACGAGCTGATCAGTGGCAAACGTTCGTGTTTATTTTAAAAAACGATGTGTTGTTTGATACAATTACTCTTGATGTTTTGATAGAAAAAATAGAAAGTCATGAGCTTGAGCTACAGAAGCAAAGCAAGATGAACAATTCTTCGCATCAACAGAATGTCGGTCTTTACTACAAGGGCAGTGTACCTTCGGTGATAGTGAGTGAACCAATAAAGACTGCATACAGTGTTGAAAAGACGAAAGACTCACAGAAAAGCTTATCAAGCTACGACCCGAGATATCATTCATCATCAACAACATCAAACTCTGAAGAACCTGATGAGATTCTCTGTAACATTGCTTTAAAGCTGAAGAATTCTCCATCAATGAACATCAATGCTGCTAAACAGCAAATGAGTCTTCTTGGATCCATTCTAGAATCATACGAAGATCTGGTAGCTGGTAAAATTGGAAATTTCGAACTAACAAAGGAAGATTACAACCAGATTGATCCAGAAGAGATGGAACTCATTGAACTTAAATGGTGTTTAGCAAGCTGCATTCGAAGAGCTCAGCGGTTCATGGACATTACTGGCGGACAATCAATCTGTGGACCATCAACAAAGCTAGGATTCGACAAATCAAAAGTGACCTGTTTCAAATGCAAGCAAAAGGGTCATTTCAAAAGAGAATGCAGAAACTCTGTTGTTGAAGAACTGCTAATCCGTTTAAAGAAGATTACTATCAAAAGGCGATCTATCACAAGAACAGAGAGGAATCACCAAGGTTGAAACAAATTGAAGACAATCCTGAAAAGGAGAAATCAAGAGCTTGTGTTGTGATTCAAGATGATGAAGGGTTTGAGTGGAGCGAATTCCTTCCAGAAGATGATCTTATTGATGATCGGTTCACATCACATGGCAGAACTGTATCAAAGAATAAGCATCGTGCATTTGTTGCTGATATAAAAGAGAAAACACGAGAAGACATTCTGAAAGAAAAAACTGAAAGAGAAAGATTCTTTGCAGGTTTTCGAATTGAGAAAATGCATGAAGAGTATGAGGAAGCAAAGTATTATGGGAGATATGACAAGAAACTAGATTGCTATATCAACAAAAATTGTGATCCTATCGTTCATCAAAAAGAAGTGGTGTTTGATGATGTTCTTGCAGTAATTCCTCTGTCTGGCGAATATTACTCAAATGTAAAAGATAAAACTTATCTAAAAGAGCTGGACAAGATAATTCGTGATGTGATGACCGCGAGTTTGAAAAAGAGGGATGAAGAAAGAATGAAGAAGAATGTTGATGAGTTGGTGAATGATTTGAAGAAGGTAGCTGAGGAAGAGAAAGAAAAGAAAGACGAAGTAGTTGGTGAAGAAGCTGTTACTGAAAAACAGCAGAATGAAGAAGACCAGGAGAAGAAAGGAGAAATAAAGTGAAGGTGGAAAATTCAGTTGAAGTAGTTGATGGTGTTGATGCTGGTGGGAAACAACAGGAGAAAGAAGTTGCTCAGACACAAGAGAATGCCGAAGTACCGATCACTGAGGTAAAAACTGAATCTGAAATCTTAAAAACTGTTGAACAGTGCAATAAATGCATGGAAACGTGCAGTGCTTATACTGAAAAAGGTGAAAAATTCAGAACAAGAGACTTAGAATTCATTAAAATCGAAAAAGTTTTCAAAGATAAATGCAAGGAAATGTTAGAAAACGAAAAAAATTTGAAAGATAATGATGAAAAGCTCACACAAAAATGCAAGAATTTAGAAGAAGAAAATGAAATTTTGAAAGAAAAAGTTTCAAAAATGACAGAAGATTGTTTGAAAAAAGAAAATTCTTTTCAAGAAATGAAAACGGAGTATGATTCAATAAAATTGGCCAATCACATTACAAAAGAGTCATATGAAGATGTGAAGAGTCAAATGAAACTTGTTCAATCCTGATTGAAATATTGTTCTGAAACAACTAATACGCTTAAGCGACAGTATTCAATAAAGCAACAAGTTGTAAACTCTTACAAGATAATAACAAGTTACATAGTTATCACGCTTCATCATATGTGCTTGAACGTATTTTCAACTTAAAACCGGGTGATGATGATTCTGAGAAAAACAAGAAAGGTATTGGCTCAGAGTTTCATCAAGTTCCACCATCGGAAAAGTTCGCATTTTATGATGATGAGAAGGTCGAAAAAGCTTTCAACATGGTTGATCAATTGCCAGAAAACATTGACGTAACGTATTCCAAATCTAATTATTCTAGTGATTCAGAGGTGGTAGGTAAGGTTGTTGAAAGTGTCTTGAAAGAAGAGTTGGTTGAGACAGGTAAACCTGAATCACAGAATGAAAATGAAGGTAGTTTTCATGAAGGTTATCTGAAAAACTCAAAGTCTGAGAAAAATATGAATGATGATTCAAAAGGATTGGTTTATACCATGGTTGGATCGGACAAATTATTCTCAGATACTGAATTCCCGATTCAGAATGTGATTTCAGAAAAGACTGACAGAGTGTTCAAAATGATTGAAATTGAAAAATACGAAATTTCAAAGTTTGTTGGAAAGAGTCATAAAACTTTTTATAACAAACCTGGTTATAAAAAGAAAAACATGAAGGCTGGTTTGGGTTATAAAAAGAAACATAATTGGAAGAAAAATGAAACGCCAAATTATCAGACAAAGATGAATATTGTTCACGGAACAAGTTCTGAAGAAGAGAAAGAACTCCAATTTAGACGACAGTCTAATGAAGAGTTCTTTGCTCAGAAAAAACAACAACAACAGGTCAAAGATGTCTCAAGAACATGTTTTAAATGTGATCAAATTGGACATCTTGCACGCAAGTGTCCAAATCTGAAACCTGTTGGTGTTGAGACGAAGAAGAAGTCTGATGATGTTGAGAAACAGAAATCTGAGGATGTGAAACAAAGGTCAACCAGATTTGATTCAAAACAAACTTGGAGGTACAACACAAACAAGTTTGCTACGAATCAAACTTGGAAATCAAATCTGAATAGGTTTGATTCAAGACAAACCTGGAATTCTCACATACCCAGATTTAGAACAACACAAAGTTGGAAAACAATTGTCGATGCAACGAAACCAAATCAGTTTTGGAAGACAAAAGTTGTTGAAAATCAAAACACTCAAAATGAATCACATTTTTACAAGAGAAGTGCTTCAAAAGGACAAGGCTGGGTGGTTAAAACACAACCTGGTTCTGAGTAGAAAACTGATTCAATTAAAAAGGATGAAGTAAAAGATGAAAAGTTGTTTGTTCAAAACGATGTTAATTTTCCAAAGTTGAATGAATCATATTGTGTTGAAATGCCTAAGGTCAAACAGACCTGGGCTAACTTGTTCAAGTAATTGAGTAATTTGAATGTGCAGGTGCTTCAGAAAGAGGATGAAAGTCAAATCAACGGAGGAAGCAGCCTGGCACGAGAGAAAGAAACTGTTGGTCCCTGCGACTGTTAAACAGGGAGTTTGTTTGATTTCTGTACATAAATAAACAATATTTCAAAAACCCTAAAAATTGAAAAATTTAAAAACCAAAAGTATGTTTTTATTTTGTCAAAAATTTAAAAAATTAAAAACACGATTGTTTTTAAATTTTGTCAAAAATTAAAAATTTCAAAAATTTGTTGAGTGAATATGCTGAAACCCTCACGGCTGAACAAACATGATTAATTTCACAAGATTGAAAAACGGTTTTCAAACTGTAAAATATCAATGTGTTGTTAATTATGGGGGTACATTATATTTTCTGCAAAACAGAGCATGTGAAGCAGAAAATGGATGGCGAGACAAAGCTATCTACATCGGTTATCAAATTTTCTTTAAATGGTTTTGAATTTTAGGGGGAGTAAGAGTAGTTAGTTGTCAGAAAATGTCCCAAAAAAAACATGATAAAATTCAAAAATGAGTTTTTGTGTAAAAAGAGGAAATGATAGTACATCAGTAGACAATCAAAGTACGCTAAAGAAATGGAATGTTAAAATGTGATAAACGGTCTCACTGATGATATGCCAGTAGGTTTTTACACGCTTAGTAGATTGTTTTTGAGATATAAACCTAAATATCAAATACTTACTTATCTCGTGGGGAACATCTCTCGGATATATGGTAACCCCTGAAATCTTGTTTGAGAGATTGCTTGATTCTGAGATACTAGGTCTTTATACTATTTGATATCTGGGGTATTATACCTGGTCTTCTGATATTGTGGAAGCAATGGCCTAGACCTCGTATAATACTTTACGCGCTTTTTAAAAGCTTACCCTCTGCATAAAAATTGAAAAATATCGAAAGATATGAATCAATTGTAGTTGAAGAAAAGATTCTCTAAAGGGAACATACCTAAAGTCGAGCCTTCATCTCTTTGACTGAACGGAAGTTCATACCTGAGCTCTCAAGGTCTCGTACTAACCCAGAATACAGATATCAAATTGGTATACTCACCTGTAAGACTGAATCTAGGGAATTTTGATACGGGAGTACATTCTGAGGTGGGACACGCGAATAAGTTAAGTCCTTAAAACACTAATCTCGTATCTCGAATCTATTAAACTTTGTGTGAAAATTTAAGTGGATCAGTATACTGACAATCTAAGTGAATCGTTTAAAACTTAAAGTGTTTAAAGCTCAATGGTGCTAGTGATTTGTCATAAACTAATATGATCCTCTGACGCAAACTCAAACAAAAATATTTTCTGTAAATATGTTTCTAAATATTTCTTTACAGCTTTATGTTTCAAAAAAAATACAAAAAGATTTTTGAAAACCGATGTCCGAGAGCTGAGTTTTAAAATCTAAATATGTTGATTGTGTTTCTGAGAATAAAACAAGTTCATTAATTTGAAACTTGAAGTTTTTAAATCAAAAATCAAAAACAGTTTGTGAAATCTCCAAGGTCGTTAAGTTGGACTTGGATGATTAACTGTGAGGGATTTGGATACTTAAATTGTAAAATCAGTTGTAAAGAGCTAGCTTTCGATCTTGGATACTTAACACTGCCAAATCTATAAAGATTGTTGATAGGGGGAGAAAATCAAGTAATCCTGGATATATTCATATTATTAAATTTAGATCCAGATTCTTGATTCAAAAAGTGTTCGAGAGCCAGGTCATCATTCCTGGAGAACCGAAAACGCTTTCACTATCGAAATGTTTTGGCTTATGCTAAGAGAGCCAGGTTTTTCAATCCTGGATGTTCAAAATGTTGTCACTTATAAATGTTTGAGAAATTGTAGATGTTGTACCAGATTACGATCCCGATAGCCGAGTCTAAGGGGGAGTCTGAAGACGAGCTCAACGCAAGGGGGAGCTTGTATCCGGAAAGCCAAGTGTCGATCCCAAAAGCATAGAAGCTTGACGAAAGGGGGAGCCTGAAGAAAGAGTCTACCGAAATGGGGAGCAGCTGAAGCTGAAGACAGATCCACGGGGATTCTGTTCAAGAAAGAGGGAGTCTATGTTGCTAAAGATGTAATAAAGCTTCAAGAAGACTCAGAGAGAGAGAGAGCGAGAGAGAGAGAGACAAGACGCTATGAGATTGACTGCGGCAATATCCAAGGGGGAGTCTGTTGGTGCATTTATGTTTATCGCCTCCGTCAATACGATTCTTAGCTGAAATGAGAAGAAATCAAGACATTATAGTGTTATATTTAGTGAAAAGGCAAGGTGGCAATATTGTAATTAATGAGAAATCTCATTAAACCCCTTGGCCTATAAATAGGAGAGTAGTGTCTTAGTTTTAGAACTTTTTCCATTTTGAAGACTTTGGAGGATAGGAGCTAGAGAGAGAAAGTAGAGAGAGAGAGGCAAAAGATGATTCAAGGCTCTTTGTACGTTTTCACATATTCAATCGAATCACAGATTATAGTACGGTTCGTGTGTTCGGTTCACGCACGTGTACGAATTCCGCACGTCACACGTGTTATACGCAATCGTTCGGGAGTCAAAAACCGATCCTACACCATGCTTATTAGCATATCATTTTCTTTTCCATAATTCATCAATAATCATCAACAATTATCCTACAACTTACCATGAGCCATAACTTGCACTTCTACAAGATGGTATGAACTTGAAGTTTTGTAAAATCTTGTAGTATTTTGACCTGATGTTTATCATGATTTACTAACACTAAAAACATGGTTTTTATTTCATAAAACTCATTCTTACAAAATTTCAACATTTACAACTTGTAACACATTTTCACAAAAATTCATCTTCTTGAATCTTTCATGTTTTCCATACATTAAGTGTTCCATTTTACACTTAAAACATGTTTACTTTCTTTCAAAAACCAAGCCATGTAAATCAAGAAGTAAACTTTATTTCTCTTGAAACTTTTATGTTTAAAATCTTTCACTTTCAGAACCTACATCTTGTAAGAATCATCATTCTTCACAAAATCAAGTTTATATTAAAGTCCATACTTAACATAAAGGATGATCATTGTGGATATTTCAAGATTCATCCTCATAATTGCTAGATCATGTTTTAAATCATCATCTAGCAGGCTTTTATGTGGTGATCTACACCATACACTCAAGAAATCAACAAACAAGTTCATTACATACACTAAACAACTTAGATCTTCATGATTTCAAGCTTTATTCTTATGTTCATGTTCTTGTTTTGGTGTGATTCTTTAGATCTTTAGTTACTACATACTTTAATCACTAAAACAAAGTGTAAACACAAGATCAAGAGGGCTTACTACTAGCACAAAGGCTAGGGATGAGCAAGATGCAAGATGAAGAAGAAAATAGGTGGTTAGTAGCTCCTCAAGGTGGTCCTTGCACTTCTGAAGCTTGAATCCTTCTTAAGTAGCCTTGATTCACCTTGGAGAATGCTTAGATTATGTTGAAGTGAGCTAGAAAATGGAGGTGATGAAGAGGGTGTTTGGGCCGTGAGTTATGGAGAGGAGAAGAGAGTTTGTGAGTTTGAAATTTGTGAGAAGATGATTATGTAAAGTCTAGTGGGTCTTGTACCTTTTAACCTCCAACAACAAATTATACAATGGATTAAGTGCTCCATATCTAAACAACATGTTCAATATTATAATCAAGAAAATGGTGGGGGTATGGGACCCCTTTGTAACCGTCCATTGGGGGGGGGGTATCTAGTTTGATTTTGATGGTAAGTTACATAATCTAGTTCAATTTCAAGTGTTTAGTTAGGGGTTTAATGTGTTTAGGGATTTTAAGGTGTAATATGGTGTTTAGTGTTAATAACTAGTTTTGTAACATTAAAACAATGCTTCTAGTTCAATTTTGGTGTTTCGGGTAGTGTCCAGGTATTCGTTTGGTTACCAGTTCGTTAAGGTGCTAAATTGCGCAGTTTAATGTGTTATGAGATACCTTTTATGATAGTTTTCATTCCCGACACTTTACAGGTTATTCTGGACAATTAAACCCTATTTATGCATTGTATTTTGGTGTTAAATTTCTGAATTTTGCAGAATTATGCATTTAGGGTGTGTTTGAGGTACTTTTTAGTGCTTAATAGTCACTCGCAAGGCAGTTTCATAATCCATACTTTCCTACATAGGATTCTAGTGTAAATCTTTGTTCTAAGACTCAATCTGTGTCCTAACATGACGTATGTCTGAGTACTAAACTCCCGTCAGTACTACTAGTTTGTCTGCTAATCGTGCTAGTTTTGTTCTGTGCACTAATTGAATTCTCTCGAGTTGCATTTAATAATCATAAGCAACATGCAACATGTAATGTATTAGTGAGTTCTTTGAAAAGAAACAGGAAATCATTCATATCATAAGTTCAAGCATGCACAGTCATATAGTACAAATTACTGTTCACATCGTACGGAAATACATGAAAAAGTGCCAGTTGTCACAGAACCAATGTGAACACAACCAAAAATACCTAAAAAATCTAAAAAAACACCCAATTTTTTTTACTATTTTTTTTGGAAAAATCGCTATATTTCGTGAATAATAAAAAAATTTTCAAAAAAAAAATTCGAGTAACAGTTATCTATGCACATGTGCATATGTATCATTTCTTTGAAAAATTCCGTAATTCATTACAAATATTAGACAATTTCACTTTCAATTAGATTACCATATGTAATACACTATTTTTTACATTACCAATATTAGAAATGCACATGTGCATCTATATGTATCAACATGAAATTAGGTGTTTTGGTACACTACTTTGAATACACTTTCCCTTTCATCTATCATACCATCCATAATACACTACTATTACCTCCTACCATCCATAATAAAATACCATTACCTCCTACCATCCATACTACAATACCATTACCAATATTCTCACTTTATTACATGTATATCAACGCCATTTATACCATCCAATCAACATATTACATCATAAAGTAACAACTATAGCCAAACCATCAACCACTTGATATAACTAACCAAAAAACATGTATATGGGCCTACTTCTCCATTCAAAATCACAAACTTTTTGTACCAAAACACGTTATATCATGGTTATACCTAATGATGCACATGTGCATTTTGAATATTGGTAATGTAAAAAGTAGTGTATTACGGATGATATTGTAAATTAAAGTGCAATTGTCTATTACTGATAACGTATTACGGAATTTCTCGAAGTAATGATACATATACACATGTGCATGGAGAAGTAATGATATATATGCACATGTGCATGGATAACTGTTACTCGAAAAAAAAGTTTTTTTTGTAACGAAATATAACGTTTTTTAAAAAAAATATTAAAAAAAATTGAGTGCTCTTTTGATTTTTTTAGATTTTATTTTGTGTTCACATTGGTTCTCGCGTTTCTCGCAATAAGGGTGGTTCTCAAATGAACCTTACCCTATATATATATATATATATATATATATATATATGTAAGACCCTTAATTTATAAATCGAAAGTTCATATAAGTTTCTCATATAAATGTGTATATACAAATACACATCCATTTAAAACTACGAGTTTCATAAAACATCTTGAAATTTAAAACATTTCAACATAATATCGTTGTTTAATTTCGTAACGACGAAACGTAATACGGAAGCTTACATTTTTTGGTTCTTTATTGAGCTTGATCGTCATCTGGTACTTCAAGATATGCCTACATTTCATAAATCATGAAATGTGTTAGTTATATGAAGTTTATAACATATCTAAGTGAGTCCTCAAAACAAATAAAATAAACAAGTTTTGCCAATTCTGGAGCCTGTCGAGGGTCGCGACAGGATGAGGCTAAGGCCTCGCGGGTGGCGAAAGGTTGTGGCGGGGTGCAACACCAAAGGGCGTTACCCGTCGCGGGCCGCGACAGCCCATTTTTCATAGAAAGTTATTAGTCGGGAGCTGCAAACTCCCATCTCTACCATTTGTCTTTAAAAGCTCGTAACTTCTACAATTCTCATCTGTTTTGCTTCAAAATTGTTTCTAAATGAGCGTGAAACCACGGCCTACATATTTAACCCAAAATCTTTAACCCGGGTTCATAACTTTTATGAATTACGCAACCATTACCCGGTTTATGCGTATTTTTTTTTACCCGTAATGAGATTTAAGCACTTTAAGCTTAAATTATCTACAACCCTTCTTAACTCTTATTCTCGCTTGAGGATCTTTATTCATCTATCATCACAACTTCAATTGTGAAGGATTATAATAGAAAATTTCTTTATATTCCCATTCTACCCTCATTATGTCATTTTTACGAAATTAACACATGATGTAGCATTAAACCAAAAAGGGTTCAAGGCTTCCATTTTAGATTACCGGAATGATTTGTACAAGTATAAAACTCATAATTGAACCACCCTCAAGGTCAGTTACCTGGTCTATCATTCAAGGGCATTCCGGTCAACTTTAGTCCTTTATTCGACGAAGGATTTTCGATAGCATGTTTTGACCAATTTTGCACATTTTAACCATACTCTTATTTAAAATCATTATGTTTCTAAGAATGTAATGTCTACAATTTAGATTATTAAATTTACCTACTTTAGGTAACCCAATGTTCATTCGTGATATCGTTTTACTCTCATCGGACCTTAAGTCCTAAATGAGAGTTTGACTTATTACACGTACCTGGCTCGGGTCAAAGCATAGACCCGTTTTAATACCTTGCCTTAACAGTTACTAATTAATAGCAACACAAATTCCATACGCTATTCACCCCTGTGAGCATAAGACTCGACAAGTGATCATTAGTCGTTATTATCAAAAGGTGATAACATCACCATTTGACCCGTTTGTCCTAAACGACCAAACATTATGTATATATAGAGGAATGATATTTATTTACCATTTCACTCATTTGACCCATTATGGATTTTCACCATATGGTCATATTCCTAAAGTCCTTTCCTTACGCATTTAACCCATCATGGCTTACGCCATAGGGTGTCTTTTAGAAAATTCAACTTTCATTCGTTTACATGGGACTAAATTACCATTTTACCCTTATTATTCATTATGGCTTACACCATAAGGTAACTGATGTGATTAAAATACAACATATAAATTATGTCAAATACGGCGTAAAAACAACCCTTTTTAGAACTAATGTTGGAAAAGCTCGTGTTTCGTTCCTTTTATATTTTCAGGGATAAAAGAGCTTAAATTTGCAAAAGGAGCAAAAAGATAGCAAACTCCAACATAAATGTAGAGAAGAAGGTATTGCCGCAGCTCGCCAAGCCCCGATTCACATCCAAACCTCAAAATAACAAGAACAGATGGTTGACACGGGGTTGTGTCCACCTGACACGGGCCGTGTCCAAGGATGGATACTGGGCAGAAGAAAACGATAACTGCAAAACACAAAAATGGCAGCCAACACGGGGCCGTGCTAGGCCAACACGGGGTGTGGTTAACTCAAAGATTTGCAGAATCTACGATAGTACAGCAAGTACTTTGGCCACGGGCCGTGCCGTTGACACACGGGGCCGTGTTACTACAACATCTAACAAGCAGTTAATGAGGAAGAGAGAGAGAGAGAGAGAGAGAGAGAGAGACATGGGCACGGGTCTATGCCAGGCGGGCACGGGCCGTGCTGAAGCTTCTGTTTACAGCTATAAATAAAAGTGCTTGGTTCCACTTCAACGCATCCCTTGGCAAACCACTTCTCTCTCACTTGCCACCACTCCATCAGCACTACTACACCATCATCCACCACCATTATCTATTTTCCATCTTTAGAGTGTGTGTGTAGTCTCAGGATCCAAGATTGATCATAAGAATCTTTGTCAAACAAAGGCCATGCTTGGCTAAATTCTTACATCACTTGGTGAAGACTTATCTTCTATGTATTTTCTTTTATGATTTACAATCTTTGGCTACTTTTTAATTGGGTATGTATTAATGACTTTAATAATTAGTTTTTTTTATATTGAAGGCGAATTTATTCAAATACTCTTCATATGTTCATTTACTCAACATTTTATGTCTTTACGGTCTATATAAAGCATGTTAATTAACCCGAAAGGGAGATTAGAAGGGTGGTTTAGGTAATTCTATGTCTCGTTTCAGTATATAGATCATGCGAGAACCTGATTCAAGCCTAGTAACACCTCACGAGTCGGAGCGGCCATTACCCACCACAGGAGAGGTGCAAAAAGCTTGAATCCCTTATTTTTAAACTACTATTAAAACTTTAAACCAACCCCGCGAAGACTGTATCCCTGCTGACTCAGACCAACGGGTTGAGGGTGATCGCCGCCCTTTACGAGGGGTCCACCACATTTTGTATTAATAACTTGCTTAATTATCTTTCAATATTCCGACCTAGTGGGATTGTATCCTTGCTGACTCAAACCACTAAGTTGAGGGTAACATCGCCTCCAAAAGAGGGGCCTACAACTATAACTAAGATAATATCTTAAAATGCCCAAAGTGCGGAAACCATCAAAAGGATACATGAATGATAAGTTGGATCCAAGTGATTCTTTCTTGTCTATCATTTTTATAATATGTTTTTTTTATCTTTTACTTAGTTTAAAAATATTTTCTCAAAAGTTGGTTCGATTAGACGTTGATGATAATCCGGTACTAAAAGCTCTTGTGTCCTTGGACGACCTGGTATCTCGCCATCACTATACTACGTCAGCGATGGATATACTTGCTCTAGCGTGTGTGTAGAGTGATAGTAGAATATCGTGTTTTATAAATTTAAAAATTGAAATCGGCGAGTAAAAATAGCTAAAAATATAATTAAAAATATAGACACCCGCACGCACGTCAAGTTTTTGGCGCCGTTGCCGGGGACACAAGGATCTTAGGAAAGCTTAAAATTAACGGCCTAATCATTTTCTTCCTTTTCTTTTTAGGTTTTTCTTCTTTTTCTTTTATTTTTCCTCTTTCTGTAGAATTGACACGGGGCCGTGCCAACTCTCCAGAATCTTAAAGTTATTTTCTCCCAGATACAGAGTGCAGCACTGGGCCGTGTTGTTCCAACACGGGGTTGTGCCAAACTCTCTGTTTGTAAGAAAATAGTGGCCGACTGATCCCAATGGTCTAATATATATATATATATATATATATATATATATATATATATATATACCGGAGAGAGATTCGTTAGGAACTACCCTTTATTGCAAGAATCGTGAGAACCAATGTGAACACAACCAAAAATACCTAAAAATAGCAAAAAAAAAACACACAAAAAAAGTTTTTTTTAATATATTTACCTCAAAATCGCTAATTTTCGTTACCAATTTTTTTGTGGTACTAAAAGTAGCGATTTTGAGGTAAAATATTAAAAAAAATTATTTTTTTGTATTTTTTAGGTTTTTTGGGGGTTTAGTTTTTAGCATTTTAGCTTGGGTGGGGGGGTTATTTATTTATTTATTTTTTTTTTTTGGGGGGGGGGGGGTAGTTTTATCATTTAGCTTGAGGAGGGGGGGGGGTTAGGTTTGGTTTGGGGGGTGGTTTTTTTTTTTTTGGTTGGGGGAGGGGGGTTAGGTTTTTGGGACGGGGTGGGGGTTAGGTTTTTTTTGATGTGTTCACATTGGTTCTCATTGTTCTCACAATAAATGTGGTTCTAAAATGAACCTTACCCTATTATATATATATATATATATATATATATATATATATATATAGGGATCATAAGAGAAGTCCACCCTATTTGAGAAACTTGAGAAGCATTCTGAACCACACATTTCCCTAAGCTTTTCGTAATATACACATATGTATAGCTTAAAATTGACTATATACATATATGTATATTGTCAAATCTTGAAATATACACATATGTATATAGTCAATTTTAACCTATACATATGTGTATATTACAAAAAGCTTAGGGAAAATGTGTGGTCCAGAATGCTTCTCAAGTGTCTCAATTAGCGTAGTGTTTCTCATACGATCCTAACCCTATATATATATATATATAGGAGAATGATCCGTTAGGAACCACCCTTTATTGCGAGAACCGCGAGAACCAGTGTGAACACAAACAGTAATACCTAAAAAATCTAAAAAAACACCCAATTTTTTTTTACTATTTTTTTGGATAAATCGCTATATTTCGTTTAGAATAAAAAAAAAATTCAAAAAAAAATCGAGTCACAATTATCCATGCACATGTGCATTTGTGTCATTTCTTTGACAATTTCCGTAATTCATTACAAATATTAGACAATTGCACTTTCATTTACACCACCACGCGTAATGCACTACTTTTTACGTTAACAATATTAGAAATGCACATGTGCATCTATATGTATCAACATGAAATAAGGTGTGTTGGTACACTAGTTTCTCTTTCTTCTATCATTCCATCCATAATACACAAACATGCACATGTGCATTTTTGTCATGTCTTTGACAAATTCCGTAATTCATTCCAAATATCAGACAATTGCACTTTCATTTATACTACCATATGTAATACACTACTTTTTACATTACCAATATTAGAAACGCACATGTGCATCTATATGTATCAACATGAAATAAAGTGTTTTGGTACACTACTTTGAATACACTTTCCCTTTCATCTATCATATCATCCATAATACACTACCATTACCTTCTACCATCCATAATACAATATCATTACCTCCTACCATCCATAATACAACACCATTACCAATATTTTCACTTTATTACATGTATATCGACACCGTTTATACCATCCAATCATCATATTACATCATAAAGTAACAACTACGGCCAAACCATCAACAACTAGATATAACTAACCAAAAAACATGTATATGGGCCTACTTCTCCATTCAAAATCACAAACTTTTTGTACCAAAACATGTTATATCATGGTTATACCTAATGATGCACAATGTGCATTTTGAATATTGGTAATGTAAAATATAGTGTATTGCGGATAGTACTGTAAATTAAAGTGCAATTGTCTATTGTTGATAACGTATTACGAAATTTGTCGAAGTAATGATACATATGCACATGTGCATGGATAACTGTTACTCAAAAAATAAAGTTTTTTTTTTGTAACTAAATATAGCGATTTTTTGTTAAAAAAATATTAAAAAAAGTTGAGTTTTTTTTTATTTTTTTAGATTTCATTTTGTGTTCACATTGGTTCTCGAGGTTCTCGCAATAAGGGTGGATCTCAAATGAATCTTACCCATATATATATATATATATATATATGTATATATATAGGTAAAGAGTATGGTACAAATTACCTAATCGTACATTACATAAGCGACGATAATAGCCATACACGTGTCCTGATTCGTTTTTTTATATATAAGGTTTAATCAGGCAATTAATTCAATCAACTGAGGGCAAATTCATCTCTTCATTTAATCAGTGAGCGAGAAGTTCGTTACACTAATATCCCGGTAATTATCATTCGAATCAATTTCAAATTTTTCATAATTCTCAAATTGCAGTTTTCATTCTTCTGTGTTAGAGTTTCATTCAATTGTTTTTTTTCGATGGATCCATAGAGCAGCACAGGATGAGCAAATGTTGATTTTGAAGAAAGTCGACCGATCGGTAATAATGCTCAATTATCTGTATATCAGAGAGTTTCCATTGAGGATGTTTTAAATCCGCGACCTGCAAATCCAAATCCAATTGCAAGTTCAAGTGCTATAAACGATTGTTCTAATGGTAATTATGTTAATTCAGATCTCTAAATTGTTCGTATACTTGTTTTTTGTTTAATCGTACCATTGATTTTACATTGTTGTAACTGTTTTTGAAGTTTGAATGTTGAGTATATTTTTCACATGAAAGCAACATGTACAAATTCGCATGTTATGAGTCTTTCAATTCGCATTTGATTTTTATTTTCTTTAAGTATTTCGCATGTTATGGTATAATAAATCGCATGTATAAAACAGATTAATCAAAATCATCAATTTCGCATGTTTTTTTCATAGATTTCGCATGTGTTGGCGTTCTTTAAAATGAAATTATGTTGTTATTAATATATCGCATGTAAATAGTCCGATAATTCGCATGTGTTTCTGATTTGATTCATTTAGATGAAAGGGTTTACACTCCGGAGGTTCAAGCATCAGCTACACCTGTTGTTGGAATGCAATTTATCTATATTGAACAAGCATATGCGTTTTACCAATCATATGCTAAGTTAGCTGGTTTTTCTATTCGGAAAGGTGGTGAAGTGCACAGTGGTGGTATAATCAAAACTAAGTATTTTGTTTGTTCTAAAGAGGGACATAAGCCACTGTGTATTGACGATCGTTATTCGAAGTCAAAGAAGCAATTCAAAACAAGGAACAGGAGGACTATTAGAACTGGATGCAAAGCTCAACTTATGATTTGCAATGTGGATGGTAGATTATATACAATAAAGAGATTTGTTCATGGCCATAATCATAAGTTTGTATGTCAAAATGATATTCACATGCTGCCAGCTTACAGACAATTGTCAGATGTCCAGGAGGAGATGGTATGGGAACTAGGCACTTTAAACCTTGGTCCTGTCAAAGCTTTACATATAATGAGGAAACGTTATGGTGGTTTCGAGAACGTTGGTGCCACGGTTGATGATTGCAAAAATTTTAGGAAGCGAATTAATAGCTATATAGGAGAATATGATGCTGATATGGTGATTAATAGGATGACTGACAAAAAACAGTATTTAGCTGATTATTCGTTTGAATATTCTGTTGATGATGACAAACGGTTAACTGGTTTGTTCTGGGCTGATGGTTTATGCAAGCTTAACTATATGGAATTTGGGGAAGTGATATCGTTCGATGCAACTTTCAAGACAAACAGGTTAGTGTTTCAAGACAAACATGTTTTTTTACTATTTTCGCATGTTATATGTCTTCATGAGCTTGTAATATCGCATGTGTAGAAGTGGTGTTGAATATATCGCATGTTATACTTTTTGTTTTCGCATGTGGTTTTTTATAATTCGCATGTTTTCAACGTGTTTTCGCATGTGTTGTTCAGGTACAAGATGGTGTTTGTTCCATTCACTGGCATTGACAATCACTGTCGAAATGTAACACTTGGAGCTGGGTTGTTGTCATCGGAGAGCATTGAATCATATAAATGGCTTCTGAATTCATTCTTAAAGTCATTTGGTCAGTAGCCAAAGGTTGTAGTGACGGATCAAGACCCTGCTATGAAACAAGCTATTGAGGAGGTTTTCCCTATCAGCAGACACAGATTGTGCATGTGGCACATAATGAAAAAAGTGGCAGATACGGTATAGCATGCTATATTGTCTTCTGTTAGCGTTATTTTTTTATATTATATATTTTTGTTATAGGCTGATATAAAAAGCATTTATTGTTATAGGTTGGACACGAGTTGTGCAATAACGATGAGTTTAAAAGGAGGATGTACGACATTGTATGGACTGATTCGATTGAGCCCGAAGAATTCGAGAGACAGTGGAAGTTGGTGATGATTGAGTTCGGTCTCACAGAAAACAAATGGATTGAAGATATGTTTGTGATGAGATCCATGTGGATTCTGGCTTTTTACCGTCACGAGCCAATGTCGGGACTTATGAGAACAACTTCAAGATCAGAGAGTGAGAACCATTTTTCTGCCAGGTGGCTAATTCACAACTCACTCTCGTAGAGTTTATGAATCATTTTGATGGTGCAATGGATGTCCAATGTTTTAATCATAGAAAGAACGATCATATTTCAAGATATACTGAGCCTGCTGATTGGAGCGAAACTACTTTGGAAAAAGATGCTGCCAAGAGATTCACCAGGTCTATATTCTTTGATCAGCAAATAGAGATTTATGGTACAATTTCTGAATGTCTGCCGATGGACACCAAAATAGAGGGTCCACAGATCAGGATAATGTTGAAGGACTTTAAAGCCCATGGAGATGGTTTATTGGAGGTATTATAGCATATTTATTTTAAACATGCGATTTTTGATAACATACATGCAAATTTCTTTTTTTTTTTTTCAGATCATCATCTTGCAATATGCGATTTTGGTTTTTCTCATGCGATTTTAAAATTTATTCACTTGCATGATTTTTTTAGACATGCGAAATTGTTATGTTACATATGCGATTTTAATTTTTATTATATATTTTTTTTGGTTTTTCCTAGGTGTGGTTCAAGAATCTTGAAAATGATGTAACTGCACAGTGTAGCTGTTTGCGTTTTGAGCAGTATGGGCTGCTATGCAAACACATTTATTTTCTTTTCAAGATGTTTGGTGTTAAAGAAACACCAAACAAATATGTTACGAAGAGATGGACAAAGGATGTGGTGCCGAATGAGTTAAATGTGAAGTACAATTTAAATGTGGGTGGCAAGGATGTGCAACACAAGTCTAAACGGATTGCTCGTGAAATCATCCACACAGGGGAGTATTTGGTTAGTAATTTGATTTCCGACCTTGATCAACTTGTTTTAGTGAGGGATCAAATGATGCAGCTTAAAGAGAGAGTTGATCAGAGTCGAATAACCAAGCAACTTGATCTAAAATTTGACCGATTTTCAAAGTTGATTGGTTATCAACAACCAGTAACTAATGCAACTCCTACTGTCCGTGTGCCGGCTGGTATAAGAAACAAAGGTCGCGGCTCGCATAAAAGTATTAAATTTAAGAAGGAACAAATGATCAGCCGCAAAGGGAAAAGGTCAAGGACATGTAGCGTATGCAATGAAAAAGGTCATGACATTCGGACTTCCGAGGAGCTGAAAGCCAAACAACAAGGTAAACAGCAAAAAAAGAAGACGAAGGGCGTCCAGATCAAAAATGTTGCCAGAGACAAAGACAATGAGGTCGAAGACGATGAAGAGGAAGAGGAACATGAGTTTGAAGATTACAGTAGTGATGATGGATCTGAAGAAGAAGATCAGTGGGAGGAGTTTTCGGAAGATGGTGAGGATGAGTAGTTTTTTCTAAATGAACATGCGAATTTATACGAAACACATGCGATTTTTATATTCATCTGTTTATATCATTCTTACATGCGATTTCAGTATATAAACATGCGATTTTGTAAGCTTCAGTTTATAATCATTTTACATGCGATTTCACTTTTATTACATGTAATTTTGAGTTACCTTGTTTTGTTCTGTGACAATGATGGCTATATCATTCATGCGATTTAATATTATAAGCAAGCATAATATGTGTTCAAAACATGTACCCAAAATATAAGAATAGTTGTTATTGCCTAACACAACCACAAAACGATTAAAAAGAGATTTTAGTTACTTGAAGCAAATATTTTGTCACGTTTAGAAGAGCTGAACTCCATCTTCTCCTTCACAGTGTTCAGAGCATCTGTCAGGAAAGACAAGGCTAAGTCATCAGCTCGAGATTGCTCCTTTATGTGATCCATAGCTCTGTCTCTGAAGCTTGTGGGTGGTTCTTGAAGTAGTCTTTCCCATACATCTTGATTTTTCTTGATTTGTTCAAGAATTTTGCCCTGCACATCAAGAACCAGATGAGAAGAGGTGACATCGGTGCTTATTTCTGTCAACGTGCGAGTTGACAATAGCTCTTTGATTGCAATGTTTTTTATTTTTTCTGAATCTTCAGATGCCATTTTTATTGGTCTGTTTTTTGTGTGTGTTTTTTCGTCTTCTATGTCTTAATATGGAAGGTAGTTATATCTAGGTTTTTTATATTAATATAGTAAATTTATTATGTAGGTAGGGTGGTAAGTTCAGTAGTATTTATTGTAAATTTGATCATTACATGTCAAATTACAGTCACATCGGTAATAAATTAAGTTTTTTTATATAAAATACTTCTATTTTTAGTTTTTAAGATTCGTAATTTTTTTTTTTTTTTTGCATTTTTAGGACAAAGTAATTTTAAAGTATTTTGCAGTGTTTTTATTCAAAATCGCATTTGAATCGAAAACAAATTCGCAAACTTTAAGAAACCTAAATATAAATATCTTTTTTTTCTGATATCGCATGTGTAAAGCATGAATTCGCACACTATATGAAATTTAAAAGAATACTTAACTTTTTACTGAAATCGCATGTGTATTGTCATGAATTCGCACACTATATGAAATTTCAAATAATTCTTAACTTTTTACTGAATCGCATGTGCATTGTCATGAATTAGCGCACTATATGAAATTTCAAAGAATTCTTCTTTTTATTGAAATCGCATCTGCATTGTCATGAATTCGCACATTATATCACACCCTGCATCATCTTCTTCGATAGTCGGTCCATCGATTTGTTTCAGTTCTGAATTTCAAAATTCATCAGAAGTTCAATTCACAGAAGGATTTGGTGAATAGGAATCGATCGATTTTTGATTAATTGTTATAATTTCGATTACGGTTTTGATTTAGAATCTTACGTTATGATTTTTGAGGTTTTGTTTGCTGATTATCAGGGGTTTTGATCTCGCATTTGACAATTTTAACGTTGGCGGTTTCTTTTTATTAATTTTAATTTGATAAATTTAATAGTAAAACACGTTGTTTAAATGAGATGATCTGACGGTTGTGTATGAAGCGTACATAATGTACGATTAGGTTATTTGTATGATAACCGGCCTCTCTCTCTCTCTCTCTCTCTCTCTATATATATATATATATATATATATATATATATATATATATATATATATATATATATATATATATATATATGGATTTCTTTGATTATTTCTACCTTCACCACTCTTACGGGTTATGGTGCGATTTTTGTGGGGATGATCATGAAGAAGAGGAATGTGGCGTTCTAAACTTCACTCCCCACTATTTAGCTCGATTGTTTTCCTGTTACGAAACCCCCGAACCGAGCAGGAGTGGAGATAATGAGGAAATCCCTCCGCCTAAACCCCATCGATCCTCTTTCCTAGACGACCTAGAACCCATAGGTGAAATAGAAAAGAGGATCATCCAAAAAATCTAAGAGATAGAATCTTACTTGAAGGCGCGAGATTCATGAAAGATTCCATCCGATAGAGAACCGATGGAGGAAAAAATAGGCCTACACGACAACACCGAGGTCAACCAAACCTCTACCATAGACGATCGCGAAAACGAAAGCGATAGTCGTCCCTGTATCGATTCAGCCATGACGGTCCCCCTAACCGTGTGTGAATCTCACACCAACAGCATGGACAGGAGCGAATCGACTCACATCTTCTTTAACAAGATCCCGGAAAAGGTAAATAAGGAAAGATCCCATTTTTCCATTTTTAAAGAACTCTTCTACCTTTCCGACAACCTCTTGCGTTTTCGTAACCCTCGCCTAAGTCTGCGGTATATCCGACAGTACGGTGTTGTTCCAACTAGTAAGGAACCGCCCGACATCGGATAATTCCTTAAATATATACATAAAAATTATTCGTGTTCCTTGAACACGGGGTCGTTCCCACTCTCTTCCAGTAACATGGGGCATGTCGAACTAACACGGGGCCGTGCCACTCGTATTTTTTCGACACAAAGTCAGCCTTTTAGAGAATGTTTGGAACCATTCTCAAAAGGTAAGATCTCTAAGATTCTTCACACATACCAGAAGAGGTATGTTCTTAAAAAGTTTTCAATTGAGCTTCTTGTCTTTTCCTCTTTTGTGCATTTCCTCTTCTTCATCATCCATGAACTCCATTGAAGTTTGAAGCTTCAAGCTTCAAAAACTTCAATAGGAGGCTCATACTCTTGATTTTTAGCTCAAGGTTTTGCAAATTTACGTTAGTAAAACATTATTTTAAGTTATTTACGTTCAGAAAATGAAAAAACAGTCAAAACTAACTTAAAATAAAATTTTTAGATCTAAAAATCTGGAGCAGATGGAGCAGCACGGGGCCGTGCTGAACGGTCTGATCTTTCATTTCTTTCTAACGGTTAGTCATCTTCTCTCAAGATAGCGAGCCAACAGAGTAGAACATCGTCGACGAGCTCTAGAAGTCAAAGGAGAGGAAGAAGGCTCTCAATCGAGGCCACTCTCGTAAGATACGTGAGTGCCTTAAGAGAGAGCGTTCATGAGATGACATTGGTGGAGGAGGTTCTCATAGACCGAGTGAACTACCTTACCATGGGGCTGGAGGATTGTTTTAGAGAAATCAACCTTTTACACCAAAGGTTGAATATCTTGGCTTTACCTCCCATGGAGCCAGTCTTCCCACAAGAAGATTGGAACCTAGCCAACGAGATCATACAACCTACGGGTTGGGATGTTGAGATTCCGGAACTTCCTCCTATTGGCGCCACTTTTGAGGTCCCGATCGATCCCGCACCCGCTCAAGACGAGGCGGAAGAAGAGCCCTTTATCTTCCTACCAAGGAAGATTGAAGAAATGCTCAACGACCTCTAGCTTGAGTATTTCCGATAAAAGCTATTAGTCCTCTATCTTCCAACATTCATAAATCTAGGAATATAGCTTTTAGGTTGTTAAAAATCGATCTAGTAAAGGTATTTCCAAGATTTTATCTATCTAGCTTTAGTTTATGTAGGTTTGTAATTTTTCATTTCCTTGTAATATTTCTATTTTAATGAAAAAAATGGATGTTTGGATTGTGGTATTTCAAATAAATGTGTTAGAGAAAACGGAAACACGAAATGGATGATGAAATGGAACCCATGCACGTAAAACAAAAGCCTCCCGACTCATTTTTTGCAAAACAATGGCTGCAGCATGGGGTCGTGCTCACTTAGCACGCCTCCGTGCCCGTCTTACTATTGTCAAACATTCCCTGACCAGAAGGTGGCGCGGGGCCGTGCTCACTCAGCATGCCCCTGTGCCCGTCTTACTATCGTCAAACATTCCCTGACCAGAAGGTGGCACCGATCGTGCTCACCCAGCACGCCCCATGGCCACCCCACTGTAAGTCTTCTTATTTCATTTGTTACTGGCACTTTGGACACGGGGCCGTGTCCCCATAGCACGGGGCCGTGCTGCAAGTGTCAGTAACAATTTTTTTTTCATACTTTTTACACATTTTTCCAAAATAAATCCTTTTTGGGACACATTGGGGACAATGTGTAATTTAAGAGTGGGGGGGAGATAATAAGAACCTTGAATCGTTTATCCTAAATCAAGCCTTACACAAAAATATACATCTTTACTAATTGCTCAATTTTCGTTTCTTGTGTGAATAGCCCGTTTGGTTCTCACGAATCTAGAACTTGACAACCCGATACGTTCCAAGTCCTTACCGACAAAAATCCAAGCAAGTAAATGATAGAGGCATCAGGACAAACCCATTTTTCAAACAAAACCTTTATTTTCTTTGCTTTATCCAAAAACATCCCTTTAGTTAAATCCTTTGACCCTTAAAACCTTTTTCATTTCAAACCCACAAAAACTACCCTTTTCATTTTTCATCCTTCATTTTTGTAAATTTATCGGTTTTGAAGTTACGACTATGGCTCAGTTTCAACTTTGGAAACCAAAACAAAAAAAATCAGAAAAATTTGAAAAATATGCCAAGGTTTTTTTTGCTAAGCCAAAAAGCAATAGAAAAACCGATAGTTTACGCTTTTACCCCTTTCCCGAATAAAACTTACCAAACCCGAACCACCACCTACCCTTCAAAGTCCTCTTGATACTTATAAGGATTTAACGTCAAAAGGTGAGGTTTGATCGATTGTCAAGCCTATGGTAGGAGTAAGTTCCAAATCGGGCACGAGCGTTTCACTTAATATTGGCCGAGTGTTGAGTGAATACTTGTGAAGTGTGTAAATTTGTATATAACTAAATAGAATTTTATAGAGGCATATTATGCCCAAAGTAAATAATTTTTCGTAAATTAAGTTTTAAATAAATCATGACGAATAGAATTGTAAATAAAATAAAAACAAAATAAATTTAGAATTTGGATACTCGACACTATAAAGATAGGACCAAAAAACCTTCTCTTCTACCTATTCTGTTTGGGTGTGTAAGCCACGTAATAGAGTTTTGCTTGAGGACAAGCAAAGATTCAAGTGTGGGGGTATTTGATGTGATTAAAAGACAACATATAAATTATGTCAAATACGGTGTCAAAGCAACCCTTTTTAGTACTAATGTTGGAAAAAGCTCGTGTTTCGTTCCTTTTATATTTTCAGGGATAAAAGAGCTTATATTTGCAAAAGAAGCAAAAAGACAGCAAAATCCAACATAAATGTAAAGAAGAAGGTATTGCCGCAGCTCGCCAAGCCCCGCTTCACATCCAAACCTCAAAATAGCAAGAACAGATGGCTGACACAGGGCTGTGTCCACCTGACACGGGCCGTGTCCAAGGATGGATACTGGGCAGAAGAGAAAGATAACGACAAAAAACAAAAATGGCAGCCAACACGGGGCCGTGCTACGCCAACACGGGGCATGGTTGTAGGATCGTCGTGCGACCTTAATGAGTCGATCAGAAGAGTTCTTAGACAGAATCAGAGGCGGAATTCAATGATTCACTTTTCGTTCAGCTTGTATAACACTAGAATATCATTAATCTGTCTTGTTTATTGATTTCACAATATTTTACAGGCTAGAGACACTTCGAAAGCACTTCGGCGTCGGAATCAAGAAGCATACAAACGAAATGACATCACAGGTATTTATAGGCAGTTGATTTCGTACGAAACAGGCATGTGTCATTTTGTACGAAATGAAAAATGTTCATTTCGTGCGAAATGACCTTCTCATTTCGTGCGAAATCACCAGTTTCACCTGAAAACCTATTTTCTCGTACAACGTGACCTGGACTTATCATTTCTAAATACTAGACTCGAACAAAGACGAAGTCGACAGACGTATGCACCAACAGACTCCCCCTCGGATGTTGACGAAGTCTTCGGTACGAGTCTTCAGCATGTCAACTCTTCAGTCTTGATCGATCTACTCATTTTTACAGAATTTGACACTGAAGGAATACTCAAACTCTATTTTCACTTTATCAACAACAACACTCTCCCTTGAATGTTGATTTCATAAAATTTTCAGCATCTGCATCCGTTCTTTCTCGAATGTTGTTCCAGGATCTATCTCTGGCTCTAGCCTCGTCAGACTCCCCCTTTCATCAAGCTGGGATCGCTGTCTGGAATTAGCTATCACCTTAAGATCAAATCCTGGTTCAAATTCTGCTTAGGTTTTCACAGGATCTGAAACATCTTTTGGCTCTTCATAGCAACAGGATCAGAAACCTGGCTTTATCCTGCAAAATTCTCAACCACATGTAAGATAAACAAATTTAACATTTATAATTTTCTTGAATTTGAAACATTCACAATTTTGATTCAAATTAATGAACCATGTTATACATTTCAAATTTATTTCTCATCTCAAACAATTTTCTCAACCCTGTTCATCATGTTTAGCACTTGGAATTTTGAAAGTCAGCTCATCAACATCAGTTGTCAAAAATCTTTTTGTATTGTCAAAATTTCAAACTAAAACACAATATTTTTGGATTTTTTATATTAATGGAAAGCAGTAAAGAAATCTATACAAACAATATTTTTGTGAGTTTGTGTTAGGGAATCATATCAGCTACTGACAAGTTACAAGTACCGTTAAGCTTTGATTTCATATTCAGAATTTAACAATTCGCTTAGATTGTCGATATACTGATCCTCTTAAATTTTCATACAAATTTCAATCTGTTCAGGATACGAATTTAATATTTTATGAATTTAACTTATACGCGTGTACCATCTCAGAATATACTCCCGTATCCAGACTACTATATTCAGTCTTACAGGTGAATGCACATTAATGATATCTATAAGGGGTAAATGCGAGGCCATGAGAGCTTAGGTTAGAACTTCTGTTCGTACAGAGAGATGATGGCTCGACTTTAGGTGGGTCCCCTTTGGAGATCTTTTCTTCAACAGCACATGATTAACATTTTTCAATGTGTCATCATTTTTTGTACTGAGGGCGAGTTTTAAGAATAAAGCAATGCAAAGTATTATACGAGGACTAGGCTATTGCTCCCGCAAAATCAGAAGTCCTGGTATAATACCCCAGATATCATCACGTACAAAGACCTAGTATGTCAGAAATAGAGTCTTTCAAACAGGATTTCAGGGGTTACCTATATATCCTGGAGATGTTCCCCACGTAATAAGCAAGTGATGATTTAGGTTTATATCCTGAATAAACTTACTAATTGTATAAAAACCTATCGGTATATCATCAGCGAGACTGCTTAATGCTTTAAAACTTTGCATTTCTTTAGCATACTGCAACTGTCTAGCTGATGTACTATCATTTTCCCTTTTTCACAACAAAACTCATTTTGAATTTTTTTTTCAATGTTTTTGAATTTTTCAAATTTTCAAATTTTTCTAAAATTTTTACTCCCCCTAAAATCAAAATATGTTTCAATTTTGATTTCCTGGGAAAATTTAAAAGCAAATTGTACAGACAAATTGACAACTTGATGTGAATTGCTTCAATTCGCCATCCACTTGGCATAAACAATCAGAACTCCCCCTTACAACAAACTATTTTCCCATTATGACTTCAAAACACTTAAGTTTGTTTTAATCAAAATAGTTTTTCCAGAAATTAGTTGTGTTGTTACCACTTGTAGAATAGGGGATAAACTCATCACTTTGTATCTCTTTTTCAACCATATATACGAAAGTTAAATCAAGTACAACTTAATGTCCTTGATAAAACATTTCTTCAAGAAAGATGCCGATTCCTACTCCCCAATTACCAACCTGGGAGTTCCGGCAAGTCAGGTTTTTCATTTGAAGAGATCCACCCAAGCCTGACGAACCTTGGGTGTCTTTGAGTGATCGTCACTCGGTTTCTTTTCAATTTTTTTTGTTTTAAATTTCCGTTTGACAATGATGGAAAACTTGCATCATCCATTGTCTTAACGGAATTATCACCTTTTATCTCAACAAATGGCTCTTCTGGCTTTGACGAACCAGATTCATCGCCCGAACGTGGCTCCTTTGACTTTGATGAGTCAAATTCATCGCCAGGAAGTGAAAATCTCACTTTCTTTGATTTGTTAATCTTTTGATTAACCACTTTTTCTTTCTTTACTCTCTCTTCTGTCCTCAGATTTGTATTTGATGAATTAGTTTTACTCGGCTGATCATTCTTTGGAGAGCAAAACAATTTATCAGAACTATTATCTGATTTTCTGGTTGTATCCGAGGACAAAATCCTTTCAAGATACTCTCTCGCTTTCTTTCTTTTCTTTCTCAGTCTGTCTTTTTGCCCTTGTGAAAGTTTCACTTTTTGTTCTTTCTTTTTCTGTTCTTTGGGCTTTTCTTCGACTTTGACTGATTTTTTCATCTTTCCATGAGATTCATCCCTCGATCGTCTCTTTAATCTCATTGAGCAATCTCTGGCAATATGACATCTGATTTGACATTCATAGCATCTCCTAGTCTCAAAACTCTTATTCTGGCAATTAACAGCAATGTGTCCTTGAAAACCACATTTGTAGCACACCCTGTTATCGTACCAATCACCATTTTCAAACCACACACTCAAATCATAACATTGTTTGGCTTTGTTGTAATCATCACTCTTCTTCTAAGCTGGATTTGACTTTTGAGCATTGTGGTCAAACATGCACCACTTATTTCCAACTTTTTGTGAGTTTTGATTTTTCAATTTTTGTGGTTTTTTATCACAATTGGATGATTGAACTGATGAACTTTTATTTTTACTTTGACAATTTTCTGAATTTTTCATGTTTTGTTTTTGTTCTACATTCTTCTTCAAAGGTTTTTGCGTTGAGCATTCACCTTTTTCAGTAGATTGTAAAACAGTTTCCTGAAATTTTTCTGTTAATTTCAAAAATATTTTCTTTTTCTTTTCTTCATCATCAGTTTTATCATCACAATCTTCAATTATGACCTTGTCATAATTTGTGACATTGTCACTTATTGGAATTTCATTGATCGGTTTTGGACATAAATGATTTCAGAAATGCTGATGAGGTCACAAAACCTTTCAATTTCTTTTCTAATTCATCAATTTTATTTCTAGCACACTCAACTTCACTTTCAAGTTAAGTGATTTTATCAAGATGAGAATTTATTGCTTTTTCATTTTCAATTTTATTTTCTTCAAGAACAAGTTTTTCATTTTCCAAAACTTTTATTTGACTTTGAAATTTTGTTTCTTTTTCTTTAAAATTTTTGTTTTCAAATTTTATCCAAAAATCTTCATTTTCTGAAGATTTTATTTTGTTTTCAAACTCTTTTTCTTTTTCTTTCAAATTTTTGACTTCCAATGTCAAACTCTCCACATCTTTCAAGAGTTTGACATTGTCTGCTTTGAGTTCATCACATTTTGAGCACACAATATCAGTCATCTTTTCAACCTCAGCTTTCTTCTCAGTTTTGAAAGCTGGAATTTCTTTAACCTGTTCTTTTACCACTCGACCATTTTCTTCAGGTTTTACTTCACTATTTTCTGACAACTCAGTCGTCTCATCTTGTTTAGATTTTTCTTGATGAGCACCATCAACCTGTTTCTTCTCAGAGTTAACATCTTCTTTAATACATTAGTTGCCTTTTGATTCTTCTTTCTCGCAACTTGTTTATTTTTGAGCCTTTCCATTGTTGCTGCAAAAAACATATTATACAAATCAGGTGAAAATAATCTTTTATAATATTCAAGTTTTTCAATTTCTCCACTGTCATCATCACTCTCTTCATCTGATGAGTGATAAAAAAACTGGAGCTTTTTCTGAAACAACTTCTGAAATCTTTTCAACTTTATCTAAACCAACATCTAAAACCTTTTCTTTTGAAACTAGTTCTTCTTTGATCTTTAAAGGAATCTCTTCTTGAGATACATAGTAATAAACTGCTATATCCTCTTCAGAATCCATGTTTTGGTTTTCGAGAATTCACAAACTCACAACTTTCAAGCGAAATGAAAATTCAAACGGAATGAACTTTTGATGCGAAATGACAGCTACAAACGATATAGCCTTTGGTATGAAATAGCACAATTCAAACGAAATGGATGATTTCGTACGGAATAACACGCTTTCAAACGAAATGAGTGATTTCGTGCGAAATGTTCAAACGAAATGCCAACTTGGTGCAAATGGGTTGTTTTCGTACGGAATAGCACAACTTTCAAACGAAATGGACCTCTATACCTATTTCGTGCGAAATGAAGTGTTGTTTCGTGCGAAATAAGAATCTGTTTCACACGAAATAGACTATTCCGTGCGAAATGTTGCTGATGTCACATGTTCGATCGGTTTTAGAGAAAATTGATCAAGTTCTAGGTCGATTTTAGGTCTGATTCTTTCAAGGATTTGTCAAAACAGTGTTTCGCACATTATATGTCAAAATCAGTCCATTTTAACCATGAAATCCTGATTAATTTTGAAAAGAAGGTGTAGAAATCAGAATTTTCCAGCGAAAACAAGCTAAATGGTAAGAACTCTTCCTCCTGAGCTCTGATACCACTTGTAGGATCGTCGTGCGACCTTAATGAGTCGACCAGAAGAGTTCTTAGACAGAATCAGAGGCGGAATTCATTGATTCAGTCTTCGTTCAACTTGTATGACACTAGAATATCATTAATTTGTCTTGTTTATTGATTTCACAACAGTTTACAGGCTAGAGACACTTCGACAGCACTTCGGCGTCAGAATCAAGAAGCATACAAACGAAATGACATCACAGGTATTTATAGGCAGTTGATTTCATACGAAACAGGCATGTGTCATTTCGTACGAAATGAACAATGTTCATTTCGTGCGAAATGACCTTCTCATTTCGTGCGAAATCACCAGTTTCACCTGAAAACCTATTTTCTCATACAACGTGACCTGGACTTATCATTTCTAAATACTAGACTCGAACAAAGACGAAGTCGACAGACGTATGCACCAACAATGGTCAACTCAAAGATTTGCAGAATCTACAATAGTACAGTAAGTACTTTGGCCACGGGCCGTGCCATTGACACATGAGGTCGTGTTACTACAACATCTGATAATCAGTTACTGAGGAAGAGAGAAAGAGAGAAAGAGAGAGATGGGCACGGGGCCGCGCCAGGCGGGCACGGACCATGCTGAAGCTTCTGTTTACAGCTATAAATAGAAGTGCTTGGTTCCACTTCAACTCATCCCTTGGCAAACCACTTCTCTCTCACTTGCCACCACTCCACCACCACTACAACACCATCATCCACCACCATCATCTATTTTCCATCTTTAGAGTGTGTGTGTAGTCTCAGGATCCAAGATTGATCGTAAGAATCTTTGTCAAACAAAGGCCATGCTTGGCCAAATTCTTACATCACTTGGTGAAGACTTATCTTTTATGTATTTTCTTTTATAATTTCCAATCTTTGGCTACTTTTTAATTGGGTATGTATTAATGACTATAATAATTAGTTTTTTTATATTGAAGGTGAATTTATTCAAATACTCTTCATATGTTCGTTTACTCAACATGTTCATGTCTTTACGCTCTATATAAAGCATGTTAATTAACCCGAAAGGGAGATTAGAAGGTTGGTTTGGGTAATTCTATGTCTCGTTCAGTATATAGATCCTGCGAGAACCTGGTTCAAGCCTAGTAACACCTCACGAGTCGGAGCGGGCATTACCCACCACGCGAGAGGTGCAAAAAGCTTGAATCCCTTATTCTTAAACTAATATTAAAACTTTAAACCAATCCCGCGAGGACTGTATCCCTACTGACTCAGACCAACGGATTGAGGGTGATCGTCGCCTTTTACGAGGGGTCCACCACATTTTGCATTAATAACTTACTTAATTATCTTTCAATATTCCGACCTAGTGAGATTGTATCCTTGCTGGCCCAAACCACTAGGTTGAGCGTAATGTCCCCTCCAAAAGAGGGGCTTACTACTATAACTAAGATAATCTCTTAAAATGCCGAAAGTGCGGAAATCATCAAAAGGGTACATGAAAGATAAGTTGGATCCAAGTGATTCTTTCTTCTCTATCATTTTTACTTTATTTTTATTTTCTATTTTACCTTTTAATTAGTTTAAAAATCTTTTCTCGAAAGTTGGTTTGATTAGACGTTGACGATAAGCCGGTACTAAAAGCTCTTATGTCCTTGGACGACCTCGGTATCTTGCCATCACTATACTATATCCGCGATGGGTATACTTGCCCTAGCGTGTGTGTAGAGTGATAGTAGAACATCGTGTTTTTTAAATTTAAAACTTGAAATCAGCGAGTAAAAAGTGCTAAAAATATAATTAAAAATATAGACACCCGCACGCACGTCCCTTTCAAAAACTCATTGTATGTTCGTCATTTCATGACCGAATTTCCGTTTTGCCCCGTTTTACCATCAAATATGGTTTTTCATCATTTTCACTTGTGCCGACCCGTATCATTTCGCGTCGGAACATCATATTTCAAATATTAATTTATCTTATTCATAACCCGTACAATAAATAGGTATTTTACAAAAAAAAAAAAAAGTGTAAGCTTTACTTACCTTGCATCCAAATATGTTTTTCCTTCGTACGTGATCCGTTTGACTCGCTTCTTCCCCAAGCTTCCACCTAGCTTGTCAAGCGTCAAATTATCATTTATAATTCACAAGATGGTTAGATTAGTCATCAATTATCATGAATATTCCATCTTACGGATTGTAAATCAAAATTATCATTCGATCGTATTATAGGTTAGTTTGACTTTTAAAAGTCAACTGCCTATTAGCATATGTATATCTACAAATCGGTTCAATGAACTCACTTAGACATTTCATCAAATAGTCGGTAGGCGTTATTTCTAGGCTACCCTTTTAACTCAGTTCCCAACCAAGTTCATCTCATCCCTTTCACTTTAACAAGTTCGAGCAATTATTAATATCAAGTTAACTTAGATTTCGATTATCAATGCTAATTTATCGATTCATTATGCATAGAACTAAGGGTTTTCACCTAAATGTAAAAACGTTTCATCATATTACTAGGCATTCATCCGGATACCTAATATAATCAAGTTCTACATGCAAACTAGTAGATAACATGATTTCAAGCATCTATTTACATGGATATAACATCAATTTCTTCTTAACATACAAAACCCATTTCATGGCAACTATGAACACATACTCAAACTCATAAATTGTTCAATTATCTTCCTATTACTACCATCCATGATGGTTTTAAACATAAGTATATCATAAACTTAATCATATTATCAAAACCCACTTGATAATCTACTTGTTAATCACTTACAAGTAACCTTACATCAAGTATTTCATAATTTCATTATATCTAACGAAAATAAGCATACATATACATCTAATTTCATCTTTATATCATTACCCAACAATCTAATTGCAAGTATTTTACTTGTCTTAAGCTATGACTTTCACCAAATCTAGGTTTGTAAACATACCTTATGATCTCCCCTTGTTTAGGTCATCGATAATACGCGTTCATGCACTGATTTAGGGCTCGAATTGATCTTCAATTTGGTGGATTTAGCTTGAACAGGGGTTCTGCCCTTGTTCTTCCTCCTGAGGATCGACCAACACACACACACACTATGTGTGATATGTTTTTTTAATTCTTGTGTTTTAAAACACAAGTTTCCCTTTTGGCAACTTTGGTCCCCCGAGTTTAGTTTTGATTAGATAAAGCTACAACTCGTTGTTTTATTACTTATTTACATGTTAATAACTAGGTAAATTTGTTCCTAGTTATTTTGTTTACGAGTTAACTTTTATCACTAACGGAACTTTACCCACCCTTTAATATTAACGTGGTTTGATAACCAAACCCGTTTTTGTAGAGTTACAATATATACATACATACATACATATATATATATACACTTGAAACGTAACAGGCAATGATTATTAAAGGGTCGTTTTTAGTTAAAATCACGAGTATATGCTTTAGACATTTGATTGTTGTGGAAAAATTAGAAAACTTGTGTTGTTTGGGTTGTTTAGAAACAGGGGAAACTCTGCCCAAAATTTTATAAAAATAAATAAACGAGTAATTAAACTCTCAAAACGTTTTAAAGCTTGGATATCATCTGAAAACCGAAACCTTGTCCAGACTATTCAAGGTTTCAACAATTAAAACAATTAAACGACGAATTATTGCTCAAATTTCTAATGCATGTACGTTAGATTTATATACGTATATTCTAATAATAATAATAATAATAATAATAATAATAATAATAATAATAGTAATAATGATGATGATATTTATAAGCTCTGTTTGTAAACGAGCCGCTCGGCTCGGTTCGATTTGAAAACGAGCCAAGCACGAGCAAAGGTCCGCTCGCTCGTTGATCGCTCGGTTTGCTCGAATTATTTTTATTAAATAATTAGTATATATTATAGATTTTAAAGATTTATATATATATATATAGTTATATAGACAAGTAGCCCAAGAAACACACTTAGCCCAATTCAGTACTAAAACCTAACCCTAATTCCTAAACATTCAAATCAGCAGCTCAAAAAAAAACCTTTTGTTGGCGCTGCTCAACTCATACAAGCACACCAAATCTGCAGCTCAAAAACAACCTTAAAAACGTTGAAAGTAAGCTTTTGTTACATTTATAATCTATATTTACTTTTGTAGTTTATGCGTTAACATTTGTATTTTGTTTTTCTAATGTGTAGCAAGCTGCAAGAGATGAAGAAAAATTGAAAATTGATGTGTTGACTCCAGACGGGTCTGATAATAAATGAAAGGTATTTTTATAATTAACAAACCATAAAAGTTGTTATGTAATGTGTAGAACTTAATGGTTTTGTTTAATGCTTGTGTTAATAGGTTATATATGTTGATTTGAAGTGGAATTTTGTAGATGGAGATGATAAATCTTAAGGAAGAAGTTTATGGCTTTTGAGCTAAATGGCAATTTGTATTTCTCACTTTATTTTGTGCTTCAGATTTGATATTGTTAAGAACATTTTTAGGATCATGATTTTAGTTATGTACTGCTTTTGTTAGTAAGGTATTGGACATATTTTGATTAGGTTAGGATTTATTTTTGTTGAATGCAGCCTTGTAATAGTCTTGATTTCATTTTTTTTTGTTGCTGCACATGTTTTAATTAAGGTGCTGAGCAAAACCGAGCGAAAATGATCCGCTCGATTAAAATTCGAACCGAGCACGAGCATTACTTTTGTGCTCGGTTTTGCAAAATCGATCTGATCCGATCAGCTCGGTTGTAATTCAATCCGAGCACGAGCAGACCCTCGCTCGGATTGGATCCGCTCATGAACACCCCTAGTTCACGACCCCTACTCTTTTAAACGTTTTTAAAACACATGGGGAGAAAGCATGCGCTACATTACGCTAAAGTAAAGTCACATTACGGTAAAGTAATGTCAAACTGTTACGGTAAGGTAACGTCACAACTATTAGGGTTTTTGTTATATTAGTTATGGCCACAAAGTAGCATTTATCACATAAATTCCTCACAAACCTCGGACCGTTAGTATTGGGTGGATAGGGGAGGAATTTTGAGTAGTACTACTGGGCCCGACAAGCCCCACCCGAGCTAGTCGCCCTAGCTAGACTAGTAATGGTCAATGGGTGTAGAATTGGCCTAACTTATCGCCATGGTCAGTGATAGACCTGGCACACAGAGGCAACAACAGTAAGCTTCGGTTTCGAACTCTTTCGTGACATAAGTTAGGTTAGCTACCTACAAATATAACAAGTAACTGCTAAACACTTCAACTTACTATTTCGGGTTTGAAACAGTGAAAAACTCTTGAGAAACAACTTACTTTATAACTGTAACCTTAAAAGTTAAACCTGTGAACTCACTCATCATTATGTGTTAACACTTGTTCTTGCATGTCTTTCTCAGGTTGCTAAGGTATCAGATATCACGATTAGGATGCATCATAGAGTCGCATTGGTTTCATCTAATATTTATAGGGCTGTAAACGAACCGAACGTTCAGCGAACAGTTCGTGAACCGTTCGACGGGAATTTCGTTTATGTTCGTTCGTTTAATAAACGAACGAACATGAACAAGAAATTCCGTTCGATTAGTTAAATGAACGAACATGAACAAAGGTCTTGTTCGTTCAATTGTGTTCGTGAACGTTCGGTAAGGTGTTCATGAACATTCATTCATTTGTGTTCGTTTATGTTCGTGTTTTAATTAAAGATTTTTATAGTTTCATATATTTTATCTATACTTTTTATACTATTAAACTTTTATTTATATCATTACCCTAACAATTAAACTAGGAAACCCTTTTTCACCTTGTTTATGCACTATTCCCCTATCTTTTCTCATTATTTACATCGACGAATATGATCTACCTCCGTTCCACAATAAGGGATTCAAGTTCTAGTGCTACTCTCTGGGCCATCCACCTTTATCCTTCATCGCGTTCGCCAAATTTATTTGTGTTCGCTTGTGTTCGTGAACCGTTTGTGAACACGCTCATTTCCTTAATGAACGAACACGAACATAAAATCTCGTTCGGTAAGTGTTCATGAATCGTTCGTGAACAGATTTATTTCCTTAACGAACGAACACGAACAAGGCCTCGTTCGTGTTCGTTCGGTTCGTTTACAGCCCTAAATATTTAGACACAACTTTAAATTACATTAGCTATTTTGGTTTTGTAATTGTTTACGCTTCCGCAACTCAATTATATAAACAGTATTTTCTCATGAATGAGCAAACAGGAAAATTTTAAACTCATACAGTGGTCGTTCAATATGACTAATGACTGTGATCCTGGTGGTGGTGGAAAAAGGTGGTTGATCTTAGGTATTTTAAAATACCTTTTTAGATTGTAACATCCCACAATGGTTGTGAAGGGGAACGAAGGCTTTCTTATAAGTTGATACCTTCACCATCATGACGCGTTTTAAATCTGTGAGGCGATGGTGGTTCGTCCCGGCCATAGCGGACAATATCATGGTACGGTTATGCAGGGCTGTTATAGATGGTAGCAAAGCCAGGGACCGGACTGGTGTGCCAGCGTAAGGAGGGTGGATTGTAACATTCCACATTGGTTGTGAAGGGGAACGAAGGCTTCCTTATAAGGGGCTTAATATCTTCACCATCATGACGCGTTTTAAATCCGTGAGGCGATGGTGGTTCGTCCCGGCCACAGCGGATAATATCATGGTGCGGTTACGCTGGGCTGTTACATTATTGAGTCATAAGCACCTGTATTTTCAACATAAACACTTATGACTGGGGGCTGATAGCATGGGCGTCCGGAAGCTCCCACTCAGCAAAGCTGAAATAACAAACCAAACAAAGTAACACTAGTGACTAGAAGCTTGAAACCGGAAGCCGAAAGCAGTCACACTGACTAGCAGCTGGAAGCTTATGTTATTGTACACACATCGCGTCTTGAACCTGCAATGTCAAAGTGATGAGACTTTGCCCAATAGTGAATAAAGTAGCATTGAGACATAAATCTAATATTTACCAAAGAGGCAAAGCCACTCGTGCAAGCAACCTCGCCAGAGGATAAGGCTTACCATAAATAGAAGGTATGAATTGTAAAGGAGACTCCTAGGGAAGAGATCTCTTCCTATAAAAAGGGGAGTCTCATGTAGCCACAAAAGGTATGTTTTACTTCACACTCTCTCTCTCTCTCTCTCTCTCTCTCTAACTATTCTCTCCTGCTTAACTTTTAAAGATCTCTTTACTGATTCTCACGCTGGAGTCCAAACACGGGAGGCCACCTCTCGCGTTAAGGCTAAGGTGTTCTTTGCGTGTACATTCTGATCAAGAAGCTATTTGCCGAAGTGGATCCTGATCTTTCCCCCTACCATATTCTTGTTTTAAGATACACAATCTATGAAGAACGAACAATTTCTTCAATTGAATGGATATGTTACAAATGGTGGCCGATGACTGTATTTATAGTCATTAGAGGAAACGATGCGACGGTTCACCAAAGAACACGTCAGTCTGTTTAACTTGCAACACTTTCACATCTAACCCTATTATTTACAATGGTTACACTTTAAGCACTAACCATACTAACAAATTTTTTTAACTTAGCTAACGAGATTAACCATAGGTGTTGAAACATGATTCGATGGATGCCTACAGTTTAAATCACGCCAAAAATTATTTGCATGATACCTTTTGGTATAATAAATTATTCGACCAAGTAATTATCATTTCTAAGTCCTAACTTTATACGGTTAGCAACACAAAACCTCATAGCACCAATAACTAGTGGTTTAGATAAACAGACATCGCCTACACATACTTACACAAACAAGTTAATCTTGCTAGTTTGTGTGCCGCTCATCTTTGGAAGGTATTACACGATGAAATCAATGAATCTAATCTACGTTTAGCCATTACACGGAGAGCTAATTCTTTGCAAGTATTTTTTTCATTATTGTTTTTAAACTACTAAATGAGAGGGAAATTCCTATGTGCCCATGAGCCAAACTAGGCGGAAACAGTACCGTTACGTTGTCATATAACCAAGAACTTTACAAAACAGTGCCAACCAATCAAAGAATATGATGCCAAAACGCGGAAATTAAACTAAAAAACGGCGCAAATCTTCCCACGCGCAATAAAAAAGCGAGGACAAGACTATCCACTTATCTGCTTACTTGCAGGAAGAATGTCCATCAAAGAGAAATCATGATGAGGGGGGCCTGTAATAGTACAACATAATCATAAGTCAAAACAACCAGAATTTATCAACAAAGAAAGAAACAGCTCGTACGACAGCTAAAAACTAGAGCATTCATGTCGGTTTTACCTTCTTGTCCACCGAGAATATAAAATGGGATGTTGGCGATTATCTTTGTTTTACCCTCACTCCAATTGATGGTCCCTGGCTTTTGTACGGACCCACTTGACGGTCCTGAGGGGCCGAGTACAGACAAACAGATTGCAGGCTCGTTCATTAGTCCCAAATAGTCACGAGCACGCTTCCAGACTCTTGCATCAGAGATTCGTGAATGAGCCACCTGTAATCCACATTCATTGCAACTTATGTCAAGTCTGTTTTTCTGACCACACGGACTCTCTGAAAAGACTAAACTGAGTAACTGACCTTGCCCAGTGACACGCGTGCACGGGGTAGTAATTCGCGATGGTGCGTTGCGATTTTGGCTATTGCTGTCACAACGAAACAGAGTAGCCTAGACTGTGATGATCTTCTAACAGTTGTGCTACTCGAGCCAAGAACAGAATCTCCTACACCTAGACGGCTTCTCAATAGAAAGAATATGCTTATAACATAAGGAACAAACATTGAACATTATATTATACTAGAAGGGTCCCCGCGCGATGTGGCGGGAAACACAGACACTGCACGGACGTGCATGGTTCGATTGGTTCTGTTCCTCAACCAAACCCGGAACCGACGTAATCGGTTAGTCTATTTTATTAACAAATCTGTTTTCAGTTAAGCAGTTTGGTTTATTTCTGTTAGATTGACGGTTTTTTGTTTGGTTTGTTTATTTTATGTTAATAGCCAAAACCAAACTTGGGCTAAAACTTTTGTTTAGAAATAAATGAAATTGAGGGATAGATGAAATATAAATACATAAACTGGAGGCATAAAAGCTAGAAATATAGAGAAATACGAGTTGTTCAGTTCGATTCAGTTAATTTTGGTTGACGTACAAAAAAACGATAACTAGTTTTTGGTTGATTTCAGTTCGGTTTATTCTGTTTCCGGTTTTGGTTAATAAACAACTTTAGCCCCTCAACTTTAAAAATGACATGCTTAGCCCCTCAACTTTAATAATGACATGTTTAGCCCCTTAACTAAAACAACTTTAGCTCCTCAACTTTTATAATGGCATGTGTAGCCCCTTAACTAAAACATCAAATAACTTTAAATGTCGAGATTTGCTTATTTTTTATCTATGTTTCGAAGTTCGAACCCATACGAAGCACGTAGGGTAACCCACTAGTTTATATATATTTACATAAATGTAGATTTTTGTAGCATACCTTGAGGAAAGATTTTCATAGAGAAGAAGTTCTAGACTCTCGAAAAGTTCACGAGCCGCATCTTTGTGAGATGCGCCGCCCCCTCCATGCTCCCCAATGGCCCAACATAATTGTAACGCCAACTCAGTCTGTCGTGTAATCAATTGAGAGAAATGGTGAAATATTATTCAACATGTTGGTGGTCCACTATTTGAGGCCATGGGGGGTAATTAACGCAAACCTTTTCGGGACTGTCGTAAGCTTCTCCGAGTCTGTCTACTATGGGCTTCTGCAGAAGTAGCAATAGTTGATATCCTCATTAACAGCAAATGACAAGGTGCATTCACACAAATTATATTTAACAAACACTATAGTGCTATACATATTATTTAGACCTGAAAAGATGTATTTTGATATCTAATATTTGCTTTTAAATCGGATATGGGACTGGCTTCTCATAGTCACACGAAAAGACATATATATGATAGTAATGTGAAGGAAAATCCTTAGAAAGAATACCTTCAGAATTGCAACAAACTCTGGAGATTGATGAAATGCAGCCAATGTGAAATTTAGAAGCCTCTTCCGTACCTATATCAAGTAAATAAAAAACGAACTATTATTGTGCAAAGTTATTGAAAAAAAAAAGGCGACTCATGTAGCAGTTAACAAAACATGGTATATTTTCAGATTGATGGTGAAGTTTATATGACATTAATGTTACAAAGCAAATCATTTCAGATATTAATTTGAGTGAATTTACTTACTTCATAGGAGAAAATTTTGTCAGGAAATAGCTTAGAATATCTGTCGAGAAGCATGGGGATTAAAGCACATTTCAAAGCTGCAACAAAACAAGCATATCAGACATTTTTAAAAGAGAAAATTACTTTTTGAGTCCCTGTGTTTTAGTGGTTTTAACCACTTGAGTCCAAATCCAAAAAGATTAACTACCTGAGTCCCTAGCCATTTATTTTATAACGTTTTGAGTCCAATTTTGTTCATTTTATAATGGTCTAAGTCCAATTTTGTTAAAAAAAAAATTGGACTCAAAAGGTTAAAATTTGGACTTAAAAGGACTCAAATGGTTATAAAAAAAGTATCTAGGGACTCAGGGCGTTAAACATTTTGATTTTGGACCAAATGGTTAAAACCAATAAAACACAAGGACTCGAACAGTAATTTACTCGCTTTAAAATAAGTATCCGTTATCATTAAGTTTTATATCAAAGTATAGATGATATACCCTGATTGACATCATGCAATGCTATTGAAAAATACACATTAAGAAGCCGAGGTGACATTTTGAGTGCTTGTTTTAGTCTATCAGATGGCGCAGAAATTGCTGCCTGCAATGTCGCTTCCATTGCGGGAGAAGTCCAATGGCGTTGCTGTAATTTCAATTGTATGAGCAAATCATATTTGGAAAGTTTTCCAAAGGGAGATCGTAAAATACTTCCTCCTTTTTGCACCCATTTTGAACTTTTAAGGTAACATTTCAATATCTATGATAAATTTCTTTTAGGCAGCATCCCTTAGAAAACAGGAAGTTATCGAATCCAGTAAATCAGATTACTTAGGTACCTATTCGAAATGACACTTTCGTCAATCGATAAAACTGACAGTAGAGGTGGCAAATCAGGCATGTTGGTAAAATAGGTAATTTTTAACACGGGTCAAAAGAGGTAGGGTCGGATTTGATTGACCCGCCAACATTGTGTCCCATTTTTTTAGAATAGTAAAATGCCATTTTCGTCTCTGACGACCAGTTTTGCGACTTTCGTCCAAAGGTTTGTTTTTCCGCATCTGGATCCAAAAGGTTTGAAATATTGTCTTTTTCATCCGGCTCATTAACTCCATTCATTTTTCTCCATTAAGTCAGGGGTATTTTCGTCTTTTTTGTTAACTTAAAGGGCAATTCAGTCTTTTTCACTTTACATACAAGCATTTAGCGTAATTTACAAGTATTCAAAAACGATGAAAAAGACGAAAATGCCCCTGACTGAACGGAGAAAAGGGATAGAGTTAACGAGCCAGATGAAAATGGCAAGATTTCAAACCTTTTGGATCCAGATGCAAAAAAAAAAACAAACCTTTGGGCGAAAGTCGCAAAACTGGCCAAACCTCAAAGACGAAAATGGCATTTTACACTTTTTAGAATTTTAAAATATTTTAATGTTAAAGAAAATTATTACAAAAGGTATTTTGTGAAAATAATATGTATTTTGTTTGAATAACTCTATATAGGATGATGAAAACATTTAAATTACACTGTGGGCGACTTTCAACCCATTTCATTTTAGGCAAGTTTTTTATCCAAACTAACTCGTTGGAGATGCAATAAAAATGTCGACCCATTTCACGTTAACGGGTTAAAAAGGCCACCTATGAAAATAGAGTATCAACCATACATGACTTCTATGCTAAATAAATATAAGAGTAAAGTACATGGATGGTCCCTCCAGTTTACCAAAATTTTGGATTTGGTCCCTAGCTTTTCAAAAGTACAAGGATGGTCCCTGTGTTTTGGCAGGTTCAAGTTAGGTACTAAATGCATTACAAAGTACAAATCACAGGGACCATCCATGTATTTTTGGAAAAAGCTAAGGACTAAATGCGTTACAAAGTGTAAATCACAGGCACCATCCTTGTACTTTTGGAAAGCTAGGGACCAAATCCAAAATTTTGGTAAACAACAAGAACCATCCGTGTACTTTAAATATAATGACACCATACCGCAAGGCCATCGTTTTCATCTTTAAGAAGTTCGAGAAACAATGGATCTGACGTGATTGAATTGCTGTCTTCAGATTCGGAATCTGCACCTCCATCTGCTATCGTTGAACCAGTATACGCTTCATCCATGAGGGCTAACAGCATCTGTGTCAATAAGGAATGATAAATCATCACAATTGATATATGGAGGTGCACACACAATTATATACACAAACGTTCCAAACAACGGTACCTCTGGAGCTGCACTCTTCTGGATTGTAGCTATGCTGCTACCAATTAGTGGTCCAGAATTCTTTTCCACCTTTTCCAGTGCCCCAGTCAACACTAATTGAGATGACAAAAAAAGTAAATATCACACTTCATGATAGTCAATATTTAGTCTAGCAAATTATAAAATATGGGTCTCACCTGGTAAGTCAACAAGTGATATAAATAGAGGAAGAAATGAACCGGGAGACATCAAGCCAGGAAACACTCTTAGGAATGGTTTTTCTAATCTGAATGAGAGAAAAAAAAAATGTGCGTGTAATATTAAAAAAGTGGAAAACATTGCAAATAGAAATATTTAAGATTAGGTCTTTAAACGAACCGAACGTTCATGAACTGTTCGTGAACTTGTTCGGCGGGAAGTTCGTTTATGTTCATTTAATAAACGAACGAACACGAGCACACGTATTGTTCGTTCATTTATGTTCGTGAACGTCCGTTTATGTTTGTTTACTTACATTTGTATACGTTCGTTCGTTTATGTTCGTATTTATTTAAATACATAAGTAGTATATTTATATAAATATCAAATCTAAAAAGAACTTTCTAACTGCTTATATAAATATAACTAATTGTTAATTGGCTTTCTAGTAATAAAAATGGGTTTTCCAATGGAATTTTTTGTAATTAATTACTAATTTTTTTGTTCAATTGTGTTGTTTATGTTCGTTTATATTTAGTCAATTATGTTCATTTATGTTTGTTCAGTTGTGTTGTTTATCGTTTGTTAAATTATGTTTGTTTAAGTTTGTTTATGTCCGTATACGTTTGTGAACTGTTCGTTTAGGTTTTAAACGAACGGACATAAAGGAACACGAACATGCCCGTTTTCTTAATAAAAGAACATGAACATGTTCGTGTTTTAAGTCAAATGAACGAACACGAACATGCTTCTATTCGTGTTCGTTTGGTTCATTTACAGGCCTATTTAAGATTAAACCATGTAATTAACGACTTTTTGCACATAGAATAACATTAAAAGAAAGGAAGCACTTACTTCTCTCCATTCCATGCAATCAACTTAAGCATCAACGGATAAAACTGAATGTACACAAGGAATAAATGTGAAATAAATAATATGTAACTAGTATCTAGGACCCTTGCTTTGTGCGGGACCGTTAAGCCAAACAAAGAGTAAACGTAAAAATGATGAATCGCGCACACACGTTACGGCATGTTAACTCGCAAAAATTTGACCGAAAAAGTAAAACATAGAAAAGAATAACCAAGTCAGCTTAGGACCCCGCGAGTTTCGACAGAGCCGTTAAACCCGTTAAACGGTAAAAAAATAGATGTAAAAACGTTAAACCACGCGCGCATGTTGCAACGTGTTAACTCGCAAACTTAGAACAAAACGTAAAAAAAAAAAAAGTCAAAGAGTCAAAGGAAAAATGAATAGTGAATATGTGTGGGGGAGAATTTTTGCAAATTAATATAGGGTAAATTGCAGAAACGTCTACTTGATATAAGTTTTGTTGTGTAACAAATTTTGTCCCAACGAAGTTCAACAAATGTATATAACATTAATGTATTAGTAACTATATGGTGATCTTTAGTTTACACAGCCCGGACAATACCTGAGGGAGTAAAGTAGGAAATGTGAGTAAGATTTTCCTCTTGTTCAGGTTCAAAAAATCTAGAGTTGCTTCTGCAACAACAGGGTCTGCAAACTCACTGCAGTCAATACAAAATAGATTGATCTGAACGAGATATCAAATTTAATTACACGTATATCTTAGTCACTATAAACGATTCACCATTAAAACTTATCAAGAAAATCAATGTATCAGAAACAAGGAAAGAACATGAGTAAACTATATCCTCCGACCCTTCATCCAACCAATATGGTCGATTTTGCCCATGAGTAGTTAACGGATTTGTTTTTGATCACCCGAGTAGCGTTCTCCTCTCATTCACAAATAATGCTCTCAAAACACGTTGGTGATATATGAGGTCGGACATTCCTTGTAATTGTTACAGTTTCTACTCAATCCTATAAATATCACTAAACCACAAGTACATTTCTAATCCTAACTACATAGAACCATTTACAGCCTCCATTATTATCGCAACACAAACTTAAAATCAGTAATGTATCTTACCGGCTCAAACACGAACGAAAGAAAGTCCGTAAACTAGGATCAGCATCATGCAAAACAAACTCTCCATAATCAACAAAAAACTGAAGAATGGCCTGAACACATAATCACAACACAACATAAATCCCCAAACCCTAACTAACTCAACACTTCACAACAAATTAACCACAAATCAACACATAAATGATAAAAGTACCAGCAAAAGGAGTCCAGCCGACGATCTAGACTGCGAAATAGACGAAACAGAACGCTGAAATATCCTATTGAGTTGCGGATAAACCCTAGCTATCAAATTCTCCGAATTCTCACTTTTACACAGCTCGATTAGCTTCCTAACCTACAATAAACATATAATTGTGACAATTGAATGGTGTGGCTGTTACGATGATGAATGATTTTGTTGAATTTGAACGGATTTGTGAAATTGAACTTACGGAGTGAAGAAGAGAGGAATCTGAAGCAGGATCGGTGGAGAAATTGGAGTCTCTGGCGCTTGAAGAGAGTGTTCGTAGGTGAATTTCCCAATCTTCCGCCATTGTTGAATGTAAAAGTTGCAGAAGAAGTGTTGATGAAAGAGATGAGTGTTTTGTTATGGTTTGGTGGAATGGAAGGGTTGTTGTGGTGTTGTTGGAAGTAGAAGGGGTTAAGTGAAAATTCGATAACTAACTAATTAGATTGGTTTTAGAGTTGGTTAATTGTAGTTTCTTGTGGTTAAACATGATTGAAATCTAATTAGGCTATGTCATGATAGAGCTTTTGAAAGGTTGGTTTGATGTTATAGTTAGTGATAGTTATTGTTTATTAACTATTCAAATTCAAAAGTAATATTTCATGGGTGTATAACATTATCACACAAAATTAAGAAGTTGAACACACATTCAAAGGCGAGGAGAAAACCTTCTCGCGATTAGATACAACAACAGACAAGACGGAGCAATCGTTCATAGATATAAGTAGAGTTGTAAACGAATCAAACGAACACAAACAAAGCCTTGTTCGTGTTCATTCGTTAAGAAAATACATGTGTTTATGAACGGTTCATGAACACTTACCGAACGAGATATTATGTTCTTGTTTGTTCATAAAGAAAATAAACGTGTTCACGAGCACAAATGAAAATTGGTGAAAGCGACAGAGGCTAAAGGTGAATGGAGCAGCGTTGGAACTAGAAGCCATAATTATGGAACGAATGTCAATAGTGTTCGTCGATGTGAATATTAAAGAAGGAAAGGGGAACGGTGCATAAATAAGGTGAGAATAGGGTTTCTTGTTTTAATTTTTTGGGTTATAAAATAAATAAAATTAAAGAGTATAAAAAATTTAGATAAAATAATAAAAATACAAAAATCTTTCATGAACAACATAAACGAACGAACATGAACAAACGCTCACGAACACGTTACCAAACGTTCACGAACACAAGTGAACGAATGGGACCTATGTTCATGTTCATTCATTTAACTAATCGAACAAAATATATTGTTCATGTTAGCTCATTTATAAAACAAACGAACGTAAACAAACTTCATGTTAAGCGGTTCACGAACTGTTCGCTAAACGTTTGGTTCATTTACAGCTCTAGAAATAAGTTTGACGGTGGAGGAGGCCACAAATGTAACACCTCGAAAAATTTCGTCCAATAATGCATTGACACGTGTCATAGACTTTGGATATGTGAAAATATACTTTAGAGGGACTAAAGTTGACAAACAGTGAAAACTATGGAATATAAGGGTCCAAAGTGTCAACAATGGATAAATAGACTCTACAATAACCCTACATGGTGTTTATAACCCTAAACGGATAAATCATGGATCATACGAAGCGGAAATTGCACGAAAGTGAGGAATTACAAACTACATGGGCTAAAAGTGTCAACATGTTGAATTTATACCTCCGAGTGATCTTTTGGCAGACCCGAAGCTTTGTAATGATAAAATATACTCACTAGAATATGTGGTAAAAATTTCATGATGTTTCGTTATCGTATGAGAAAGTTATGGCCAAAACCGTACATGAAGGGTTAAAAGCGTCAACGTCGAATTTCATGACTTTTCGGGTGAGCGCAAAGTTAACCGAGGACTTTACCATGTTGGTAAATGTCCCAAGGTCCATAAAAACCAAGTTTGAGGGTCTAATGAGCAAGATTGATAGCCAAAACCACGTAATAAAGGACCAAGGACCAAAACTTCAACATTAAAAGAGATTTGAGGATCAGATGGGGCTAGGTGTCACACCTAGGGCCCTAGGCGTGACGCGAGGCCTGCCCAGCGACAGAAACATAAGGACAGCTGCCAGTTGATCAAATTTTGAGTTGGTTACAGCTTTTATCACCTCCCAATTCCACCAATCGACTCTCATGCATGCTAGGACACCTGTAACACTCTTACCACTCCTGAATCACCTTATATTCAGATCAAAATCACCACAATTTGGGTCTTGAGTAGTAACCAAGAACACTTACAACTTTCAAAATTCACAAGAAGGATTCTGGAGCTTTCTGGTCGGCAAGGCTGCTTCATAGTGATCTCTAAGCTTCATTAGGACTCTTGTAAGCATTCATAACCCTCTCTAATTCGTTCTAGCTTAGATTATTAGCCGAAAGTCAATCCGTCGTAACTCTAGTTTGACTTTTTGATTAAACGAAAATGGCTCAGTCATTTCTCAAATTGAAAGTACCTACAAGTTGGTATTTATGTGGGAAACAAACCCTCAAAAGGGTATTTTCTGATTCCCACTCTAAGCATGATTATTGTCGAGTCAAAGATGTTCTTAAAAAGTCAACAGAATGCGTTTATGCAAAATTTATCATAAATGGTAATGTAGATTACATGCAATCAGTTTGATCATCAAAATAACTTTGTAATGAATGTAAGAATATGTTTTATCATAATCAACTCGACAATTTTTAGTATAAACCCGGATCGGAACCGAAAGTCTTATAAAATGACTTTTTCTTTGACTCTCGACTCGGATCCGTACATGCATGTTTGAGATCTGCCTTAGAGCTTATTTTGGACCATTTTTATATATGTGTAACTCTCTGAGATTTTAAGACTTGATTCAACTCTTGTCCGATTCATATGCATGTTACCGGTTTATGCTTAAATATGACTATTTTGCCCTTTTTGCTATAAAACATGATTTTTGGAAAAGTGAAAGAGTAGAAACCTTTATTACTGATTTATAAACTTGCACCGAAAATTTGATATCAATTGGAAGTCCAGATTTAGAGTTATGTCCGATATCGTAAATCTAAAGCTTTATGTTAAATAAACGGCGTAATTAGCATATAACCTATTTAAGCCCACTGTTTGATACCAAACTTTTTACCAACTGATGTTATATAATATTTTGGGATTTTTGAAGATTTTTATTTAATTTTTGGCTGATCGTATCATAGGTCTCTAAGTTTAGTTCGGTTAATACCGGTTTTGACCTTTTAAGCCATAAAATGAGTTTTATAAATCTTTTTGACCCCAAACCTTTTTCTACTGATTTTATTTGTCAAATAAAATATTTTGAGCATTCTGGAAATATAAAAATATCAGCTTTCCTTTGAAAACCCAGAAACGGCTCTAAATCGCCTTTTTAAGCGTTTTTAACGCCTAGTATGTACTATAACCATGTTAAGCATATAAGGGTTATACCTACTGATGTATTTAGCATATTTTTATAAAATAACAGTAAGTATAAGTTTTTGAACTCAGGTTTCCAGTTTTGACCGTTTTAGCCCTTGTGAAATTACCAAAATACCCCTAAGGTGCATAGTTCGATTTTAAATGATAAGTTTCATATATGGGACATGCCCTACTGTTATAATATGTCAAATTAGGTATATTTACTGTATAAATCAGACCTGTAACTCAGATTTCCAATTTAACTCTTTTATAATCTTTTAAATGACCAAAATGCCCTTATGAGGCGTAAATTGAGTTTATTTCCGTATGGGGCAAAATAGAAGTTATCTTACTGATATTATAACATATTTAAAGCATATTATCTCAGGGAACTTGCATATGACTCTTATGGTTACCCGTAACGCTCTTTTAGCGTTCGGTTCGGTTTATGTAACTAGTTTGCATAAATTGACCGAAACGGGTCAAACATTATCATTTTTGTCTCAAAATCCAGAATGTATTTAGCATACCCAAATTATACAAGTATTTAAACTTGTCGGGTCTAAATCACATTCTATCCGGTCTTCGCTTAATCGTGCGCTTGAACCGTATCATCCTTAAAACTAATCGGTCTAAGCTTAGGCTTAAATAAAAGACCCGTTAGGAATCTAATAGGTTATTATAAACCTTTGTTCCAGAATAGGAGACCCAGTAAAAGCTACCTCCACTTGCTAATTGTGATTCATACTTACCAAGGTAAATACTTTTTAACTTATTTTCCCTATACGGGCTTGGGGTACGGTATATAAAATACCGCTTGGTCCGGCATCGAATTCTTTAATCGAATAGTGGTTAAATTTATTGAGATGACCCTGTTTTGAAGGTGTTTTATTGCTTGAAGCCTTTGGGGGGTTAATGACCATGTCCCGGATATCCTTGGCATCATCTTACGAGATGGCCACGACCTGAGCACGGGGTGTAGGCGTACACCCGTCAGTGTATAACTCTATATTGTGGTGTGTCTATTAATCTTTAACCCGGTCTACGGATCGGGCTACTGAACGCAGAGTAACATGTAAATCCCTTACAAGATTATATTGTATAATTATCCCAAGTTATAAAAATATTTTATGCCTTGTGCATTTAAATCAATTTTCAATCTTTTCAAAATGAGTCAGTTAAATTGTATTTACCAGTGTAAACTGACGTATTTTCCCAAAAGGTTAAGTGCAGGTACTACACGTACTAGGCTGGCTGTCTTCTAGAGCGTCCACAATAAGTCTCGCAAGCTTGGATGACATTAAAACTGTTGAACAATATCTTATTTTATTTTGATCCGCCTGTGGATCCGTTTCAACTATCAGTGATATTTAATATTACATCTTATTTAAGTTGAAATGAATCTATCTTTGCTTCCGCTGTGCATTTATATATTGTGTTGTTTGTCTATGATGATGCCAACTACGTCACTATACTCCCCACCGGGCCCACCGGTGACACGTGGAAATTAGGGGTGTGACAACAAAGCACCTTAATACACCAAAATCCAATTGCAATTCCTTACCAGTAAAAGATTCAATAGGAACAATATAATCAACATGAATTAATCAAGCAACTCATTCTGGCACAGACGATTTTCCTTGATTTAATGGATATGAGTTGATTGTTTAGATGAGATACTTCTTCCTAGTAGACGAAACCTCTTATAGTCTTAAACTAAGATGCAAATGTGATACATCTTGAGGGTGATGTGTTGCAACGACATCAGAACGTATAAGAAGACTTGGGGCATGTCAATCACTGTGTTACCAAGGAAAGGGTATGCATGGTAGATTATGCGCATGGTTGCATACTCAATGCTTGAATGATGCAATGGAAGAATAGCAACATTGTTTACAACGAGATTGTTGAAAGAATAATACTATTCTTTTAGTGCAATGCTAAATGTGAAAATTGTGCATGTGGCATGTTCCTTAGGGCACTAAAGCCAGAAATTAAGTGTCATGTGAAAATTCTCAAGGTGGAGACACCGTGATGCACATTCATTGGCCATGTTGCATGGTAATTCCAAATTAACATTATCCATCAAGATTAAGGTTTGCTTCTACTAATTCTTCAACATATTGTAACTATACATATATGTCTGAAAGTTAGTTGATGGTAGTTAGCTAGTTATTATGTAACACCTCGTAAAAATCACGTCCAATAATGTATTGACACGTGTAATAAACCCTAATGAAGTCAAATGTTGAATTTAAGGGATTAATTTTTCGAAAAATCGAAAACTTTAATAATGAAAGGACTGGAAGTGTTAGCATACCTAAAATAAGTTTCTAAATAACCTCTCACAATGATTATATTCACAAATGAGCCACTTGTCGATCGAGTGTAGCCGTTTGCGTAATTAATTGAAAGTTGCGCAATGAAGGGTTAAAAGCGTCAACATGTTAATTCTTACCTCTGAGTGGCCTTTTAAAAAAACGGGAGCTTCATGATATTTGATTACACTCTCGGGATTGCCAATTATTGGCCATCTAAGGTTCTTATGCCTATAAGTAAAGTTACGCGCAACTTTGCAAGTTAGAGGGACTAAAAGTGTCAATATGTTTAATTATACCTCTGAATGACCTTTTAGCGAACCCGAAGCAACGTGATGTTTAATAATACTTTCAAGAATGCCTAATATGGATTAGACGAGGCTTCAATGCTATTAAATGATGAGATGCGCAAGTTTGCGCAATAGAGGGACCTAAAGCGTCAACTTTTGAATCTACGCCTTTCGGTGACCATTTAAGCAAACAGGAGTGTAGTAATATTTAAGTATATGCTTGGGAATGCCCATTATGGGCCATGGAAGGCTTGGATGTCAGTAAACGACATTTCACGCTACTTTGTGCGATTAAAGGATTAATTGCGTCAAACTGCTAAAGTATGCCGATTCGTATGGTAACGGACCTTCCGGAATATGACCATGAGTTAAACATGCCCTAATTATCCTTTATGTAGCTTAGATATAGGCTTAGAGGTGTTTGGTGCGCAAAAATAAACTTCTAAGTCATGCAAGGACTAAAAGTGTCAAAAAGTGCACAAGTTTGCACTTACGCGCATATCTCACATTTTGAATATACCCGGGCACCCAAAAATTTATGTAAGCACTAAAATATTTTATTTTAGTGTTTGGCTTGTTAAATTTCCATTCGTCGCATAGTTTGGACCATTTTTCGCGTCCGTTCGTGTTTCGTCGTAATTAGACGAACAATGTGACCGTACGACCAAACGAACCGACATCCGACATGTTTTTGAGCATGTTTCATGTCCCTCATGTTTAGGCTTCATTGTAGATCCTTGTAAATAGCTTAACGGACCTTAAACGTGCCAAACGTGACCTTAAAAGCTATCAGGGACCATTTCTGTAATTATTTCAAACTTGATTGCTGAACCAGGAACCTCAGGCGGCCCGCGTAAGCATCTCTGGAACCTTACGCGGCCCGTGTGAGCATGTCAGAGCTGCAAAACTGATTTCCCAGCTGTTTTCAGCTGTTCCAGCTGTTTGAATCACTTGCAAATGGTATTTCTTCAATCTTTGGGCACCCATAGTATTGAAAAACAGTGGGTAATAGGTGTATGGTCCAGATTTAATCACGTTTATCGAGGAACGATCCTTACAATCCTCTAAATCCTATAAATACCCCATTGATTTTGGGTTTCTCTTACACCTTCATTCTTTTCTGCCTTGGCTCTCTAAATTCAAGGGGATCCTGATCATATTAGGAACCTCCTTCAGTCCATTGCTTTCGTGCTTAGATAAATCGTTTAGCGTTTATAGCCGAAATGTGACACCTGTGTCACTTCAACCATCAAACAAATGCCAAACCAAGGAAATATTGTATTTCATACTTGGGATTTGTATAAATATGTGTATGCTTTGCACATATCAATTCTTGTTCAATTTCATACTCTACAACGCTTTCTGGAGAATTATACGCAAACCGGTGCATAAACGTACTCAGTTTAATGCGACAAATACTCCGGGAGACCATCATACACTTAACATACCTTAAATAACCTTTACATAACTTAGAAATAAGTTTTGAAGGCTTTGGTATGGCAAAAACAAGTTAATTCGCTTACAGGGACTAAACTTGACAAACTGCGAAAGTATGCCAATTTGAACTGTAACGAACATTCCGGAACATGTCCATAAGTTAAACATACCATATATATCCTTTACATAGCTTAGAAATAGGCTTTGAGGGGTTTGGTATGCTAAAACAGACTTTTGGATCATTCAGGGACTAAAAGTGTCAAAAAGTGCATAAGTTTGCACTTTCGCGCATAACTCACGTTCTGAATACATCCGGACATCCAAAAATTTATGTAAGCATCCTTATATTATGCCTTAGTGTTTGGCATGAGAAAAATCCATTCGTCGCGTCATTTGGATCGTCTTTCACGCTTATGCGCATTCCGTCGTAATTAAGCGAACATCGCGATCGTACGGCCAAACGAACCGACATCCGACATATTTTTGGACATGTTTCATGTCCACAATGTTTAGGCATCATTTTAGGGCCTTAAAGATGACTTTACAGGTCTTAAAGGGGCTGGAAATAGCTTAAAAACGCAACAGGGGCTGAATATGTAAATTCTGCAAGTGGTGCAGATCAGAGGGGCCAGGCGGCCCGCGTAAGGATTGCCCAAAACATGAGGCAGGCCGCGTGAACATGTCTGACAGAAGATTTTGCATTTAATGCAGAATCTGGCCTTTCGTTCGATCAAGGGGCGATGCCTTTTCACCCAACGAAGAGCCAAGGGTCAAGTTCACTGAACTTATCCACTTGGACACATGTACGCACGAGATCAAGGCACGATATTCGATAAAACGATCCTAACGGCTCCACTTTTCCTATAAATACCCCCCCCCTTTAGTGTAAAATTCACAAAATCAGATCTTAGAGCTCTAAGTTGAAACCATTGTTTCATACCTGAGCTATTTGGTCTTGATTAGCACTCGGGGACCCTCCGTAAGTCTTCTTTCGCTCTTTTATTCGCTTTTCGAGTCCAAAAGTCAACGTTTTGTTGACTTTCTGCATTGACCAGCTTTTGGTCAATGTGAAGTTCATGGAACTTCATAACGTGAGCGTGATCACGATGGTTATGGTCCATAGTGACCATACCTACTGATTACCACGTTATCTAGGCTCAGTGACGAGTCGTAGTTTCGGCCAAAATGCGCATTCTTGCGTATTTTGTAACCAAACTACTCGTGGGCATCAAAGCCGTTTGTTTTGATGCCAAACCTGTTTCTAAACTTAGTTAAGCATGTTCTAACATGCTTAGCTCGTCACTTTTAGTTTAGTGCTTATATAGGGTCGTAAGGTAAGCGATTTAAACCATCGCTTATACTTTCGAACCCGACCCATTTGGTCGGTCATTAGGACCCGACCAAACACATTAGGTGACCATAGCTATAACTTTCCGAGGTTATACCGTGTGGTCGCAATGTTAGGCGTTCCGAACGCGTTCCACGCGAACGACGCGTTAGGGTAGCATAAGCTACCTAAACGGGTCGTGATGGACCGTAAGCACTTAGATTAGGTTTCATTTTAGTATGTAGGCTTTGTTAAGCCATATTACACGAGTCTCCATACTCGTTTGGTTTACGAACCCGCGTACTGTCCGATCCTTCCGATTTGGTCCGGTATATTAACATAAGCTACCTATTAGGTGCCGTTGATATTCCGTGATCTTTAGCATTATCCGGTTATTATACAAGGAATCCAAAGCAATCTCAGGTGAGTACATTGAACCCCTCTTTTACTGTTTTCTGAACTGTTTTGGGGTGAAGCATGTGTACCTATCTGTTATTTTCATGATTTCAAAGTATAATTGATTATACATGATAGTATTTATCTTTTGACAAACTAAATGACTATCTATGGTTTAAACACTGATTTCTCAAAAAAATTACAAAAGTAATTGTTGGAATAGTACCTATTTTGTTCACCAGACCGATTGGTAGTATGATATAGCGCTATAGGACTAGACACCCCATTCCTGTTGTCATGGAATGTCTGAAACCAATTTGTTTCTCCATCCAAATAGGGATTTCCTTTGTGGTATCCTTATAGTCTCAAAGGTGTAGTTTGATGCACCAGGTCTGAATGAATTCTTAAATCGCACCTTTAAAGTATATTTTGATATACTCCCAAAAAGTATAGTTTGATATACTCTCATGTGTGGTATTGTACAGAACCAACATATATTTTGTAATCATCCAAAGCATATTGTGATATGTTACTTACATAACTAAAACATAGTTTAATATGTTATTTATCACATCCAAAGCATGTACTGATATGTTAGTTACAAAACTAAAACATGGTTTAATGTGTTATTTATAAATCCAAGGTATACTTGTAATATACTACTGAAAACTATTATTTTGAACAACTAAAGTATATTTAATATGCTATCTATCAAACGATTTGGTTTTGGTTAGTGTTTAGATAACAGAACGAGTGTAATGTGATGAAAACATGGTAGATACGCCGCTGGTACTTCTTATATATAAGTGTTTTCATTGCATTACATACCGTGGCGTTATTTAGTACACTTGGGTTAACAATATTGGAACTGAAATATATTTTAATATATTACTTATTCAACTTTCTTAAAACCAAGGTATATTTTATATATACCATAAACGTTTTATTAAAACATTGTTTTTTTCAAACAAACTTAACTTATACAAACTCATTTTACATGGTTATTCAGTTAACCATACATTATTCTCTTATTTATACATATCATCTGATCCTATCGTTTTTCAAATGATTTACAAGACAAAGCAAAAATACGAGGTTCATGACTAAACATTTTCTCAAACTCAAGTCATGAACTCCGTTTTCACAAAACCTATGTATCTCACAGGCATTTTTATGCTGACGTACCTATTTTTACACATGTTTCAGGTGCTGTCTTGAGATGATTATTTATGCATGCTACATTTAGGATGGACTCGTGCCTTAGCAACTTTAAAACTTGGAAGATCATAGTTGTACTTATGTGATTGTAATAGAACAACGAGTTCATTTAATCAATAAAACAATATTTAAATTTCCATGTGTTATGAAACAATGATTCTGTCCCAACACTCCCCGACGTTTCCGCCACGTTTTGTATGTTCTACGTGGTCGGGGTGTGACAGAAAAGTTGGTATCAGAGCTCATGGTTATAGGGAATTAGGTTATTAGTAATGCTTTGACCTAGTCTATAACCTTCCAAGGACCCTAATGCGAGTTTACTTGCGTTTAGTCATAAAACAATATTGTCACCTATCCTTAGGCGACGACCCCAACAAGAACATAAATTTCAAAACCACTTTGAAAACTAATCATCTGTTCTAGGATGATTGATTTCTAGGTTTTGAACCCTCTGTTATAGGGTTTTGAACCCCTTTGAATTTTCAAAATCCCGTCAAAGTTGGTCTAAATAATGTGAACACATGCAAACTGGAAGGGTGGATGCCTGTACCCTGAGTTTTCTGTCTAAGGCTAGAGTGTTCGTACAAATCCACATAATCGGACCAGTCACTCTTACCTGGGAACTCTTGGGGTGAGTGTCCACTTATAGGCGAGCATGTCTTCGCGATACATTATTTTTGGCCTATTTGCTTTGATTAATCACCGAGGTCGTTTGTTACTTTGTAGTAACAAACAAATGACCACTATCCATGCTTTCATCAGATTTGTTTCATCTCATTCTTTTCGTCTAATTCTCTCACTCGTTTCCTCTCATGTTTCCCCTTTTAGAATGCCTCCTCGACGCGACAATCAGATGGCGAATGCCGAACTGGCGGAAATCATCGCGCAACAAATGGCTGCTGCCTTCCCAATTCTTTATGCTCAAATAACTCAAGCCATCAACAACAACAATGCTCCATGCAATTTCAAGATTTTTAACTCGGCTAAACCGCTCAAGTTTAATGGTTCTGAGGGAGCAATTGGTCTTCTTCAATGGTTCGAGAGAATTGAGAATACTTTTCGTCACGTTCAGTGTCCTGAAAATCGCAAGGTCGAGTTTTCTTCGAGTGTGTTTCAGAAGAGGGCTCTTACGTGGTGGAACGGGGTTATGAGAGACCGCGGTGCAGAGGTTGCATTAGCACAGACTTGGGCCGAGCTTAGGGCTCTTATGATGAAGGAGTTCTGTCCTCGTCATGAGCTTAGGGCTCTAGAAAGGGAATTTGATGATTTAAAGCAAGACAGTGGGGAACATCGAGCCTATACTGATCGCTATGAGGAATTGAGCTTGTTATGCCCTACTATGGTTACGCCTCTGGATAAGGCGATTGAGAAATACATTGATGGGCTTCCTGACGTAGTTCAGGACATCGTTACTGGCAGCAACCCTACTACTGTCAGACAAGCCATTGAATTGGCTGCCACTCTGACTGAATCCCAAATCAGGAAGCACAAGCTGTTTCGGAAGGGCGACTTAAGACCATCTGACAAGACTGCTCATGTGGAAACAAAGGAAGAAAGTGCTGAGGTGCCCAAGAAGAAAAAGCGCAAAGCCTCTCAAAGCTACGCTGTAACTGCTCAAGACAAACAAGTTGCACCAAACCAGCCAACACAACCTCGTAAAAGACAAAACTATGTTGGTACTGCACCGTTGTGCAACAAATGCAACCGTCATCATCTAGAGCAAGAGCAGTGTCACAAATGTACCCACTGTGGGCGGTTGGGACATTTGATCAATGTTTGTCGTTATGCAAATCAAGCTGCTGCAAACCCTGCTGCTGTTCAAGCACGGTTCCCTCCAGGGTCATGTTATAACTGTGGTGACCTTACCCACTACAGGAACAATTGCCCAAGGCTTGTTAACATACCTCCAGCGCGTGGACGAGTGTTCAACATCAATGAGGCAAACATGAACAATGATGCAGCAGTGAACAATTAGTGTTTTGTATTTCCTTAGTTGCTATCTTTTGACACTTCAAGACAATTCCGTTGTTACATAAATAAAGATTTGTTGTTTTTATTTCTGCAAAATTTATGCGTTTGTGTGAATGCTTGATGCAACTTTATGATGTCAACCCAAAAACAAACTACTCGTATGGTTCTGTCATATTATGATCACTTGTGATCTTCCCAAGAACCTTAAACTCTCGTTTCTTTTAAGAAACAAAGTCAAACACTTATTGAGAATCCCTCTATCTTTATAGATAGATCTTCATAAATCGTCAAAGTGCCAAATGAAATCCATAGGTTGGATTCCTAGTGTGCCTTAATATCCATACCTAAGGATAACAAAATAAAGAATCAAGTTAACTAAATTTGTGCTAATGTATTTTCTTACATGTTTTGTGGTTGTATGTGATCCATCCAAATCCTCATAGAATCTTTCATATCTTCATACGAGAGATTCATAATGGGATATCCAAAGATACTATCTTAAACCCTCAATGGATTTCAACAGTGTAGTTAAGTCACTCGGGTTATAAAGTATTGTTCTATAATTGGACCTCTTGAAAGGTCTGCTTAAACAGATTGATTTTGAAAATCTGATTAGAAATATCATGTGATGATATAAAAATGATCCCTTAAGCGGTCTATTTAAAGAGATCGTACGACGGTCTAGTTAAGAAGATCATGTGTTGATCTAGTTAAAAAGATCGTTCGTTGATCGAATTAAAAGGATCCCTTGGTGGTCTAGTCAAATCGCTTCATATTTATTCAAGAAATTTTTCCTACGGATTATGAAATGGACTGTGCGGACTGTGCAAGGAATTACGTAATTATGGAGGCCTACATAATTATGGAATTCAGTGCACAGGAACCACAGGAAGTTTCATCATGTGTTAAGACCTAGTGACAAGAATAATGATACGGGAGAAGTCTCGGACCTCGACCAATGTCATTTATTCTCACACTCCCCCAATTCTGATCTCAATCACACACCAAGTTTTCCTATGATAAGCCTTCATAAGAAACGTTCGTCAATCAGTAGTTCAAAATTTCATGTTTTACTATTTCAAGGAATTCACTCTGAGGGTTAACAAATTCGCTAAGAATCCTAACATGGCCCAGGGTTTTACCTAAGGGTTCAATGGATCTATTATAAGGCGAAACCTTCACAGCTGTCCTCACGAGTTTCCTCAGAATTAAATTTCGGGACGAAATTTCCTAAAGTAGGGGAGACTGTGACACCTGTGTCACTTCAACCATCAAACAAATGCCAAACCAAGGAAATATTGTATTTCATACTTGGGATTTGTATAAATATGTGTATGCTTTGCACATATCAATTCTTGTTCAATTTCATACTCTACAACGCTTTCTGGAGAATTATACGCAAACCGGTGCATAAACGTACTCAGTTTAATGCGACAAATACTCCGGGAGACCATCATACACTTAACATACCTTAAATAACCTTTACATAACTTAGAAATAAGTTTTGAAGGCTTTGGTATGGCAAAAACAAGTTAATTCGCTTACAGGGACTAAACTTGACAAACTGCGAAAGTATGCCAATTTGAACTGTAACGAACATTCCGGAACATGTCCATAAGTTAAACATACCATATATATCCTTTACATAGCTTAGAAATAGGCTTTGAGGGGTTTGGTATGCTAAAACAGACTTTTGGATCATTCAGGGACTAAAAGTGTCAAAAAGTGCATAAGTTTGCACTTTCGCGCATAACTCACGTTCTGAATACATCCGGACATCCAAAAATTTATGTAAGCATCCTTATATTATGCCTTAGTGTTTGGCATGAGAAAAATCCATTCGTCGCGTCATTTGGATCGTCTTTCACGCTTATGCGCATTCCGTCGTAATTAAGCGAACATCGCGATCGTACGGCCAAACGAACCGACATCCGACATATTTTTGGGCATGTTTCATGTCCACAATGTTTAGGCATCATTTTAGGGCCTTAAAGATGACTTTACAGGTCTTAAAGGGGCTGGAAATAGCTTAAAAACGCAACAGGGGCTGAATATGTAAATTCTGCAAGTGGTGCAGATCAGAGGGGCCAGGCGGCCCGCGTAAGGATTGCCCAAAACATGAGGCAGGCCGCGTGAACATGTCTGACAGAAGATTTTGCATTTAATGCAGAATCTGGCCTTTCGTTCGATCAAGGGGCGATGCCTTTTCACCCAACGAAGAGCCAAGGGTCAAGTTCACTGAACTTATCCACTTGGACACATGTACGCACGAGATCAAGGCACGATATTCGATAAAACGATCCTAACGGCTCCACTTTTCCTATAAATACCCCCCCCCCTTTAGTGTAAAATTCACAAAATCAGATCTTAGAGCTCTAAGTTGAAACCATTGTTTCATACCTGAGCTATTTGGTCTTGATTAGCACTCGGGGACCCTCCGTAAGTCTTCTTTCGCTCTTTTATTCGCTTTTCGAGTCCAAAAGTCAACGTTTTGTTGACTTTCTGCATTGACCAGCTTTTGGTCAATGTGAAGTTCATGGAACTTCATAACGTGAGCGTGATCACGATGGTTATGGTCCATAGTGACCATACCTACTGATTACCACGTTATCTAGGCTCAGTGACGAGTCGTAGTTTCGGCCAAAATGCGCATTCTTGCGTATTTTGTAACCAAACTACTCGTGGGCATCAAAGCCGTTTGTTTTGATGCCAAACCTGTTTCTAAACTTAGTTAAGCATGTTCTAACATGCTTAGCTCGTCACTTTTAGTTTAGTGCTTATATAGGGTCGTAAGGTAAGCGATTTAAACCATCGCTTATACTTTCGAACCCGACCCATTTGGTCGGTCATTAGGACCCGACCAAACACATTAGGTGACCATAGCTATAACTTTCCGAGGTTATACCGTGTGGTCGCAATGTTAGGCGTTCCGAACGCGTTCCACGCGAACGACGCGTTAGGGTAGCATAAGCTACCTAAACGGGTCGTGATGGACCGTAAGCACTTAGATTAGGTTTCATTTTAGTATGTAGGCTTTGTTAAGCCATATTACACGAGTCTCCATACTCGTTTGGTTTACGAACCCGCGTACTGTCCGATCCTTCCGATTTGGTCCGGTATATTAACATAAGCTACCTATTAGGTGCCGTTGATATTCCGTGATCTTTAGCATTATCCGGTTATTATACAAGGAATCCAAAGCAATCTCAGGTGAGTACATTGAACCCCTCTTTTACTGTTTTCTGAACTGTTTTGGGGTGAAGCATGTGTACCTATCTGTTATTTTCATGATTTCAAAGTATAATTGATTATACATGATAGTATTTATCTTTTGACAAACTAAATGACTATCTATGGTTTAAACACTGATTTCTCAAAAAAATTACAAAAGTAATTGTTGGAATAGTACCTATTTTGTTCACCAGACCGATTGGTAGTATGATATAGCGCTATAGGACTAGACACCCCATTCCTGTTGTCATGGAATGTCTGAAACCAATTTGTTTCTCCATCCAAATAGGGATTTCCTTTGTGGTATCCTTATAGTCTCAAAGGTGTAGTTTGATGCACCAGGTCTGAATGAATTCTTAAATCGCACCTTTAAAGTATATTTTGATATACTCCCAAAAAGTATAGTTTGATATACTCTCATGTGTGGTATTGTACAGAACCAACATATATTTTGTAATCATCCAAAGCATATTGTGATATGTTACTTACATAACTAAAACATAGTTTAATATGTTATTTATCACATCCAAAGCATGTACTGATATGTTAGTTACAAAACTAAAACATGGTTTAATGTGTTATTTATAAATCCAAGGTATACTTGTAATATACTACTGAAAACTATTATTTTGAACAACTAAAGTATATTTAATATGCTATCTATCAAACGATTTGGTTTTGGTTAGTGTTTAGATAACAGAACGAGTGTAATGTGATGAAAACATGGTAGATACGCCGCTGGTACTTCTTATATATAAGTGTTTTCATTGCATTACATACCGTGGCGTTATTTAGTACACTTGGGTTAACAATATTGGAACTGAAATATATTTTAATATATTACTTATTCAACTTTCTTAAAACCAAGGTATATTTTATATATACCATAAACGTTTTATTAAAACATTGTTTTTTCAAACAAACTTAACTTATACAAACTCATTTTACATGGTTATTCAGTTAACCATACATTATTCTCTTATTTATACATATCATCTGATCCTATCGTTTTTCAAATGATTTACAAGACAAAGCAAAAATACGAGGTTCATGACTAAACATTTTCTCAAACTCAAGTCATGAACTCCGTTTTCACAAAACCTATGTATCTCACAGGCATTTTTATGCTGACGTACCTATTTTTACACATGTTTCAGGTGCTGTCTTGAGATGATTATTGATGCATGCTACATTTAGGATGGACTCGTGCCTTAGCAACTTTAAAACTTGGAAGATCATAGTTGTACTTATGTGATTGTAATAGAACAACGAGTTCATTTAATCAATAAAACAATATTTAAATTTCCATGTGTTATGAAACAATGATTCTGTCCCAACACTCCCCGACGTTTCCGCCACGTTTTGTATGTTCTACGTGGTCGGGGTGTGACACGAAAAGTCAAGCGTTTTCGATAAACACTTTGACTTTTAAATGGTTGAGCCATTGTTCGCATCAAACATGGCTACGTGACCGTAATTAGGTAGGTGTTAAACCCTCAAAAGGGCACCTCCTAATTACCACATTTACTTAGTTAAATTGTCGGCTCAAATAAAAGTCAACGGGTTAGTTTTAAATAAAATTCATAACTATTAATATAAAAGCCATAAAATCAGTTTTCTCACTTTATTAACTTGGTAAATATTAGTTGAACATGCCTAAGCATGATTCATCCCGACAATTCTAAGTATAGGCTCGGTTCGGAACCGAAAGTCGAGTTGACTTTTGCTTTGACTTTCAGTTCTGACCCGATTTAGCTTAGTTTAGATATGCCTTAGGATTCCTTTAGGACCACGTTATAGGTTGGTGTAACCCTCTGAGGTTATACAACTTGGATCCTTAGTTATCCTATTCATTGCATGTTTCCGTTATATGCTTAAATGTTGACCATTATGCCCTTTTGACCCTAAAACGAGAATTTTGAAAATGTGAGAGGACAATAAACTTTATTACTGATTTATAAACTCGTCCCTACAATTTGACATCAGTTTGAGGTCTAGATTAGGAGTTATGCTCATTAGCGTAAATGAAAAGCTTTTTATTAATTAAACGGCATGATTAGCATATATCCTATTGTCACACCCCTAATTTCCACGTGTCACCGGTGGGCCCGGTGGGGAGTATAGTGACGTAGTTGGCATCATCATAGACAACAACACAATATATAAATGCACAGCGGAAGCAAAGATAGATTCATTTCAACTTTAATAGAGTGTAATATCAAATATCACTAATTAGTTGAAACGGATCCACAGGCGGACCAAAATAAAAATAAGATATTGTTCAACAGATTTATTGTCATCCAAGCTTGCGAGACTTATTGTGGACGCTCTAGAAGACAGCCAGCCTATTACGTGTAGTACCTGCACTTAACCTTTTGGGAAAATACGTCAGTTTACACTGGTAAATACAATTTAACTGACTCATTTTGAAAAGATTGAAAATTAATTTAAATGCACATGGCATAAAACATTTTATAACTTGGAATAATTATGCAATATAATCTTGTAAGGGATTTACATGTTACTTATGCGTTCAGTAGCCCGATCCGTAGACCGGGTTAAAGATTAATAGACACACCACAATATAGAGTTATACACTGACGGGTGTACGCCTACACCCCGTGCTCAGGTCGTGGCCATCTCGTAAGATGATGCCAAGGATATCCAGGACATGGTCATTAACCCCCCAAAGGCTTTAAGCAATAAAACACATTCAAAACAAGGCATCTCAATAAATTTAACCTCTATTCGATTAAAGAATTCGATGCCGGACCAAGCGGTATTTTATATACCGTATCCCAAGCCCGTATAGGGAAAATAAGTTAAAAGTATTTACCTTGGTAAGTATAAATCACAACTAGCAAGTGAAGGTAGCTTTTACTGGTTCTTCTATTCTAGAACAAAGGTTTATAATAACCTATTAGACTCCTAACGGATCTTTATTTAAGCCTAAGCTTAGACCGGTAAGTTTTAAGGACGATACGGTTCAAACGCACGATTAAGCGAAGACCGGATAGAACGTGATTTAGACCCGACAAGTTTGAATACTTGTATAATATGGGTATGCTAAATACATTCTGGATTTTGAGACAAAACTGATAATGTTTGACCCGTTTCGGTCAATTTATGCAAACTAGTTACATAAACCGAACCGAACGCTAAAAGTGCGTTACGGGTCTCCATAAGAGTCATATGCAAGTTCCCTGAGATAATATGCTCTAAATATGTCATAATATCAGTAAGTTATGTTCTATTATGCCCCGAATGAATTTAAACTCAACTTATGCCTTATAAGGGCATTTTGGTCATTTAAAGATTATAAAAGAGTTAAATTTGTGATCTGAGTTGTAGGTCTGATTCTTACAGTAAAAATACTTAATTTAACATATTATAACAGTAGGGTATGACCCATATATGAAACTTATCATTTAAAATCAAACTATGCACCTTAGGGGTATTTTGGTAATTTCACAAGGGCTAAAAGTGTCAAAACTGGAAACCTGAGTTCAAAAACTTATACTTACTGTTATTTTATAAAAATATACTAAGAATATCAGTAGGTATCAACCTTATATGTTTAATATGGTTATAGTGCATACTAGGCGTTAAAAACGCTTAAATAGGCGATTTAGAGCCGTTTCCGGATTTTCAAAAGAAAGCTGATATTTTTATATTTCCAGAATGCTCAAAATAATTTATTTAACAAATGAAATCAGTGGAAAAAGGTTTGGGGTCAAAAAGATTTATAAAACTCATTTTATGGCTTAAAAGGGTAAATTCGTTATTTACCGAATTAAACTTAGAGACCTATGATACGATCAGCCAAAAATTAAATAAAAATCTCCAAAAATCCCAAAATATTATATAACATCAGTGGGTAAGAAGTTTTATATCAAAAAGTGGGTTTAAATAGGCTATACGCTAATTATGCCGTTTACTTAACATAAAGCTTCCAAATTACGATATTGAGCATAACTCTAAATCTGGACCTCAAACTGATATCAAATTTTTGGTGCAAGTTTATAAATCAGTAACAAACGTTTCTACTCTTTCACTTTTCAAAAATCGCGTTTTATAGCAAAAAGGGCAAAATAGTCATATTTAAGCATAAACCGGTAACATGCATATGAATCGGACAAGTGTAGAACTAAGTTGTAAAATCTCAGAGAGTTGTACATATATAAAGATGGTCCAAAATAAGCTCTAAGGCAGATCTCAAACATGCATGCACGGATCCGAATCGAGAGTCAAAGAAAAAGTAATTTTATAAGACTTTCGGTTCCAATCCGGGTTTAAACTGAAAATTGTCGAGTTGATCATGATGAAACATGTTCTTACATTAATTATAGAGTTATTTTGATGATCAAACAGGTTGCATGTGACCTACATTACTATTTATGCTAAATTTTGCAAAAACACATTCTGTTGACTTTTTAAGAAAAGCTTTGACTCGACAATCATCATGCTTAGAGTGAGAATCTGAAAATACCCTTTTGAGGGTTTGTTACCTACATAGATACCAACTTGTAGGTACCTTCAATTCGAGAAATGACTGAGCCATTTTCGTTTAATCGAAAAGTCAAACTAAATCTACGACGGATTGACTTTCGGTTGATTAACTAAGCTAGAACGAATTTGAAAGAGTTATGAATACTTACAAGAGTCCTAATAACAAGTAGAAAGCCCTATGAACCCTTGATGATGACCAGAGAGCTCCAGAATTGCTCTTGTGAATTTTTAAAGATGAAAGTGTTCTTGGTTTTACTACTTCAAGACCCTTATATGCAGAATTTGATCTCATTAAAGGGTGCCACAGAGGTCTAGAGGTGTTGTAAGAAGGTTACAAGTGCCCCTAGATGCATGTAAGTTGATTGGTGAGGCTTTAGAGTGGGTAACAGCTGGTTACAACTCGGAATCAGGCCCTTAACTGCAATAATCCATTTTCTGTCGCTGGGCAGGCCTCGCGTCACGCCTAGGGCCCTAGGTGTGACACCTAGCCCCATCTGATCCTCAAATCTCTTTTAATGTTGAAGTTTTGGTCCTTGGTCCTTTATTACGTGGTTTTGGCTATCAATCTTGCTCATTCGACCCTCAAACTTGATTTTTATGGACCTTGGGACATTTACAAACATGGTAAAGTCCTCGGTTAACTTTGCGCTCACCCGAAAAGTCATGAAATTCGACGTGACGCATTTAGCCCTTCGTGCACGGTTTTGATCATAACTTTCTCATACGATCACGAAACTTCATGAAATTTTTACCACATATTCTAGTGAGTATATTTTAGCATTACAAAGCTTCGGGTTTGCCAAAAGATCACTCAGAGGTATAATTTCAACATGTTGACACGTTTAGCCCCTGTAGTTTGTAATTCCTCACTTTCTTACATTTTCCGCTTTGTATGATCCATGATTTAACCGTTTGAGTCTATAAACAATATGTAGGGTTATTTTAGAGCCTATCTTTCCATTGTTGACACTTTGGACCCTTATAATTCCATAGTTTCACTGTTTGTCAACTCTAGTCCCTCTAAAGTATGTTTTCACATATCCAAAGGCTATGCCATGTGTCTATGCATTATTGGACGTAAATTTCCGAGGTGTTACATCCTCACCCCCTTAAAAGAAATCTCGACCTCGAGATTTACTGGAACAAATGAGGGTATTTTTCTTTCATCGTGGATTCTACCTCCCATGTGTATTCGGGACCTCTACGGGCATCCCACTTGACCTTAGCTATAGGTATGTACTTTCTTCGGAGCTTTTTCACCTGTCGATCTTCCATCGACAATGGTTTTTCCACAAACTTCAAGCTCTCATCAATGTGTATATCTGTATGCAGTATGATCAGTGATTCGTCAGCGAAACACTTCTTCAGATTACAGATGTGGAACACATTATGTATACTACTAAGCTCTTCCGGTAAGTTTAGCTTATAAGCAACTGATCCGACGCGTTCGATAACCTCAAAAGGTCCTCCGTATCTCGGGCTTAGCTTACCTTTCTTACCAAATCGCATCACTCCCTTCCAGGGTGATACCTTAAGCAATACTTTGTCACCTACTTCGAAGTGAAAAGGCTTACGCTTTGGATCAGCGTAGCTTTTCTGCCTATCTTGGGCAGCTTTCAAGCGATCGCGAATCTGGACAATTTTGTCCGTTGTTTCAAAAACCAAATCTGGTCCTGATAATTGAACTTCTCCTACTTCTGCCCAACAGATGGGTGTTCTGCATTTTCTACCATATAATGCCTCGAAAGGCGCAGCCTTAATACTAGTATGGTAGCTATTGTTATAGGAGAACTCTATCAAGGGTAGGTGGTTATCCCAACTGCCACCTAAATCAATCACACATGCTCGAAGCATGTCTTCCAATGTTTGGATGGTACGCTCACTCTGTCCGTCTGTCTGCCAACCGTTATGTGATAGTGCTTCTTGACTTATTGGCGAAACATATCCTTTAATCCTTAGGGTGTAATACATTGCGAGCTCCACCAAGCTCCTTAAATAGGTTTTAGCTCATAAGTTATTTGATCTTTGATACATTCGATCCCTTCGAATGATTTTATATATTCAGAGCTTAACTAGTCTGGTAATTAACAAATTGGCACACTCTTCCAGAGTGATATCTTTGTTGAACCTTATTCCTAAACAAGGACTTAGGAGGGTTGCTATTTTCATTAATCTTTGATTTTTCTGCCAAAACTGGCAATCTTACAGATGATCATGGATTGGTATGATCCTATTCGTTGTTTCCAAGGAAATTTTCAGATCCCGATGATTGGACGTACCAATCTTTTATTTAACAATAGGTATTCAACATTCCATCTAAGCAAGGTCTCCAAAGGAGCAGCCTTGATACTTATACATCAACTATTATAGAAAAGCTTATCTTAATGTGAAATGGTTATTCCAACCATTACTTAAAACTAATCTTAAGGGATAGTTAATCCTCACAGTTAGTCGAACAAATCGACGATCCTGGGCAGCTGATGGAAATTCTTAATTGTTGCCTAATTTGGGTTGCGGTATTCAATGCATAAGCAAAATGAACCGTCTTTCTTAATTAACAATACCGAATTCTTAGAATATAGGGTTAGGCTATATGAATTCTTTATTCTCAAAACTTATTTAATTGGGGTTTGGATTCTTCCAATAATGGCACTAGCCGTCTTGGAGATTTCGTAAAAATGCAACCCTAAATGGGATACATATCTTAATTCTACCTGCCTCTCAGGAGGTAAACAGGGTAATCAAGATACAATGAGGTTACAGAGATTTTCCAAATCTCAGGCTCCAGTTCATCTGTCATATTCTGTGTCAGATAAGTGACACATTTATGTCACAAGTCCATGAATTCCTTAATCGGGAACATTTACTTTGGCAAATCCATCCTGGATATCTTCCTTGAATACCATTAGTTGACTTTAGTACCATATGACTATTAGAATATCCTTGCGGTTCCATGCATTAAACCTCCATACTGATCAGGCATGGAAGCAATCTATGGAACATATTAAGATACACCAATCCTCATGTGGCGCTTTTATCATACCATCTGGTATTCGCAATCGATAGAGATCAAAGAGATATCAACTATATATGCTGACGCACTTCTTCTAGAGAGAGGATACTTCTAGAATTCCATAATTAGAGATTTCTAACAGAAACAGAAGAAATGGTTCTTATAATTTCGCCTGTAAGTTTTACCTTACACTTAATATCTGGGGTTCTTACGGTAAAATTTCTAAAAGTTTGCTAAGCTTAAAATCTTATGAGAGACTTAGCAGTACCTGAATCCAAACGTAACCCTTAACCAAAAGAATCACAATAAGGGTTTATCTGGCGTCATTATTAATGTGAACCGCCTCTAATTATTGATCAGGAAGGTTAAACGCCTCCATTCTTAATCCTTTTAAACTTAGCTATAAGATCTTTGACAATTTGTAGGGCAGTTTCGACCTTGACTGGTTATTCCTTAATCTATAAAACGTGAGTAGCTGAGGTGGATCCATAATGGATTCGTAGCAAGCAGGCTTTGAAACCTTAATGTGCCCTCTTATTGATGATGCTAAATCATAATATATATATATAGTGCATTATGCTTAAATTCTAGGTTAACCGAATAAGAGCACTATTTCAACCAATGAATCAATGTTTGCAACCTACTGCCGATAGTTTATAGCTCTTATGGGGGTCGGAAAAATTCTTATTCCATCTTTTCCACTTCGCAAAGCGGATACCAAGTTTTTCTGATAAGGTCCTTAAAATTTGGACCATCCCATACTGTATAAGGGGACTCCATTAGTGTCCTCACAAATCAAGGGTATTACCACCGAATGATTGGGACGCACACCTTACCGCATGCTTTCCAGCATAACCACTGTTATACCTAATGGTTTCTACTTCTTTTAACAATTCCTTGCAATCAATGGCCCCTTTTTAACTATTGAAGTCTCTTGACTTCCAAGAGACGAAGTACTTTTTTTTTTAAGTACATCCTAAAAAGAATGGGCTCCTTGCCACATATGATTTTATTTGGGTCATTCTTCGCATATGGAGTATGAATAAAACTCTTATTTTGAGTAGCGACATGTGTTTTAGAGTAAACAACATTTGGCTTCTTGAACTATTTCATGTGTTTTCTTATAACCTTTCTAACAACTGCGTTAACTTTGGTTTTGGAGATTAACTCCTTTAACATTGAGGTTCACTCTTGATGCACCGTTAACATTTGTCGCATCTCTAGCATTGCGACTGTTGTTTGTCTTATATGAGTTTTCCATACTCGAATCTTTTGGTAGTAAATACCAAATGTAACAATTTATTGTGTGCATTTCAACAGCTAGTCATCGTTCTGATGACTTATCATACATTAACCATGGTATTATTAAACCATATAAACATTCCTAAGGAGTGTTATTTGATTGTACATCAATCATATTCAGCCTAAGACACAAAAGGATCATTAATGGCCTTTAGGGTTTTGACCGAGTCCGTTACCCTTTTAACAGGGGATCAAAATGTCCCAGCTGTCTTTGGCATATAGATGATTTTAGATAGCTCGAAGGCTTGCCATAATGGCTTTCTAAAATATGAAACATTAGTCTGTCAGGAAGGACATAAATAATCATATGGCACGGAGGCCTTGTTGCATAGGACGTTATAAGATATGGCAACAAATGCCTGTCATAGAGGACATTAATTTATAATCCGTAATCTTATTAGATTAGGGGTTTTAAGATTTGAATCTAGTTCTTCACCATTGGACAGGGAGTCATAGGCTACCATTGTCATCGTCTTGAAAGGCGATTTATTTTGGCACATAGGCAAATCCTAGGACATCATTAATGGATGTTTACATATATACATATATGTATATATATGATTATCATCATTGAGTATATTAGTCATGATCTTATCGATCTCATAGACTTTAAGGCTTGGGCATTGCCCATCACCTTCGACGATGTACCACAATGGTCATATCTGACAAAGTCTCTAATGGACAATATAATATATAACCCGTGGGTGATATAGATCTTATCGGTGATTCAGGATAACACCACGAAGGGTAGTACAATAAACACACTTATATATAGGAAGTACCAGCAGCGTATCCACCATGTGTTTATTGTATTACTCTAGTTTCGTTATCTAAATCACCGTCAAGATGCATATAATCATAACCATTGAGTCGGAAAGTACTTCTTGAAATCTCCTTATGAAGATAGGAAGGCCCAAGACTGTACTTCCAATATCCTATAAAATAATATGATCATCGTATCAGATGATATTAGTCAAGATCGCACTGATCATATAGACTGTTAGGGTTGGGTATAACCCACCACTTTGAACAGGGGATCATAAGACCACCACTAGCTTTGTCCTATCTCAAATAGAACAAAATATAGCCCGTAGGCTTTTCATCACTAGGGATGTTAATATTATGGTGACCATACTGATGATACTGGTCAGGATCGCATTGATCATATAGACTGTTAGGGTTTGAGCATAGCTCACCCCCTTGGGCAAAGAATTATAAAAGATTACAATTGCCTTGTCACTATTGGACAATATATTATATCCCGTAGGCAAAATATCACTAAGGGATGTTAAATAACATGATCATCATATTATATGATATTAGTCATGATCGCATTGATTTTATAGACTATTATGTTTGGACCTAGTCCAATATATTTTTTTTTAGACAGGGAGTCGTAGACCACAACCGTCGTGTTGTCTTATTGGACAACAAGTTTAGCCCGTAGGCACTTCATCACTAACGGATGTTTATAATATGATCATCTTATAGAATGACATAAGCCATGATTCCTAATTGCTAGGCTAGACAAGAGAATTGGAAGAATCCAATATAAGGATGACTGTTGTGATTTTTCGAATCACATTTGTCAAGAGTGCTAACACGTTCTTAGGTGTTAACAAGGATCTGAATCCCTTGAGTAGATTTCACCATCTTGGCCACGTAGGCTAGGTCTCACCTTTAAGATTCTTTTTAAAATGCATACTGACAGGGAAGGAAGGATATTTATTTTATTCAGGATTTTTGTCATAAACCCTAATTTATAAGTTAATAATAGCACAAATGGCCTAGTCGCGTAGACAAGTTAGATTTTTAAGCCATGATTTCAGAGAATCATGGCATTAAGGTTTGAATCAAAGTTCATTACCTTTTCCTGACAGGAAGCTGTAGGTTACCACTGCCTTTAGTCTTATAGGACATTAACTATAGCCCGTAGGCAGTTCCCTTATAAGGGATGTTTATTACGGGATTGCCCCTTAGGGAAATTCATTAATCATGGTAAGCAGAGACCATATTTGATTAATTTATCAACCATTTTTAAGATTTCTATAATAATTTATCCTAATTATAAAACAATAACAGTTTTATTTGTGGCACAAAAGGCCTAGTCACATGGACAATTCAATTTATAAGTTATGATTTCAGAGAATCAAAACATGAAGGTTTGAACCTAGTTCATTACCTTTCTCTGACAGTGAGTCATCGCTACCACTGTCTCTTGGCTCATATGGAAATAAGCAGGGCCCGTAGGCACTATATTACCACGTATGGTAAAATTATGATCATCTTAATTGATGGCCTAAACCCATGATTCAGAGATCATAAGATTGGGTTAGGAATCTTTAGAAAGATCCTTTTATATAAAAGTGACGTGTGTGATTTTTAATGGATCATGTCTGCCAGGAGTGTTAACATTGTTTCAGATGTTAACAGGGATACGAATCTTTTAAACAGGTCTTACCATCTTGGCCCGGTCTTATAATTGACCCGAAGGCTAGGTTTCACTCTTAAGATTCTTAGTTTATAATTAACGCAGAACAAATTTTTAAATTGAAATGTTAATAAGGATCTGAATCTAAATTGAGGAACTGCCATCTTGGCCGGGTCTTAATATGACACGAGGCTAGGTCTTGTCCTTTTAGATTTTGCCATTTTATTATATTGGTAGATCTTGCAAAAGGAATGCTATTTTAATTTATTTCATATATTATATTCATATGTATTGAATAAATGAAATTTTTTATAAAGCATTCCAATGATTCTAAAAATACTGAATTACCCAAAAAGGGACTTAAAAGAAATGATGTTGTCCTCAAAGAGACTGAAAGATAAAAATGTCCTTACAAGGACTTACTAAGGAAACGAACTTCAGCAAAATGAGTTTCTTCTTTATTTTATTTCTGAATGCCTTCTTATCGGTTGTACATTAATCCTAGTCGCAATATGAAGCTCGGCCTTTCCTAGGCTTCAAATGGGGAGAAATTTCACTACAGCTCCTTACTTGGCGACATGTTAAAATATATATAATTGAAAGTAACAATCCTCTGAATAGAGTCAAGAGTATTCCTATGTTAAGTCTAGACTCGGAAGGTTAAAGAATGTGCTATCGTGTCATTGAGATTAAACACAAAAAGCTAGTGTTTAATTCACTCAATGTTGGCTCTGATACCAACCTGTCACACCCCTAATTTCCACGTGTCACCGGTGGGCCCGGTGGGGAGTATAGTGACGTAGTTGGCATCATCATAGACAACAACACAATATATAAATGCACAGCGGAAGCAAAGATAGATTCATTTCAACTTTAATAGAGTGTAATATCAAATATCACAAATTAGTTGAAACGGATCCACAGGCGGATCAAAATAAAAATAAGATATTTTACAACAGATTTATTGTCATCCAGGCTTGCGAGACTTATTGTGGACGCTCTAGAAGACAGCCAGCCTATTACGTGTAGTACCTGCACTTAACCTTTTGGGAAAATACGTCAGTTTACACTGGTAAATACAATTTAACTGACTGATTTTGAAAAGGTTGAAAATTAATTTAAATGCACATGGCATAAAACATTTTATAACTTGGAATAATTATGCAATATAATCTTGTAAGGGATTTACATGTTACTTATGCGTTCAGTAGCCCGATCCGTAGACCGGGTTAAAGATTAATAGACACACCACAATATAGAGTTATACACTGACGGGTGTACGCCTACACCCCGTGCTCAGGTCGTGGCCATCTCGTAAGATGATGCCAAGGATATCCGGGACATGGTCATTAACCCCCAAAGGCTTTAAGCAATAAAACACATTCAAAACAAGGCATCTTAATAAATTTAACCTCTATTCGATTAAAGAATTCGATGCCGGACCAAGCGGTATTTTATATACCGTATCTCAAGCCCGTATAGGGAAAATAAGTTAAAAGTATTTACCTTGGTAAGTATAAATCACAACTAGCAAGTGAAGGTAGCTTTTACTGGTTCTTCTATTCTGGAACAAAGGTTTATAATAACCTATTAGACTCCTAACGGATCTTTATTTAAGCCTAAGCTTAGACCGGTAAGTTTTAAGGACGATACGGTTCAAACGCACGATTAAGCGAAGACCGGATAGAACGTGATTTAGACCCGACAAGTTTGAATACTTGTATAATATGGGTATGCTAAATACATTCTGGATTTTGAGACAAAACTGATAATGTTTGACCCGTTTCGGTCAATTTATGCAAACTAGTTACATAAACCGAACCGAACGCTAAAAGTGCGTTACGGGTCTCCATAAGAGTCATATGCAAGTTCCCTGAGATAATATGCTCTAAATATGTCATAATATCAGTAAGTTATGTTCTATTATGCCCCGAATGAATTTAAACTCAACTTATGCCTTATAAGGGCATTTTGGTCATTTAAAGATTATAAAAGAGTTAAATTTGTGATCTGAGTTGTAGGTCTGATTCTTACAGTAAAAATACTTAATTTAACATATTATAACAGTAGGGTATGACCCATATATGAAACTTATCATTTAAAATCAAACTATGCACCTTAGGGGTATTTTGGTAATTTCACAAGGGCTAAAAGTGTCAAAACTGGAAACCTGAGTTCAAAAACTTATACTTACTGTTATTTTATAAAAATATACTAAGAATATCAGTAGGTATCAACCTTATATGTTTAATATGGTTATAGTGCATACTAGGCGTTAAAAACGCTTAAATAGGCGATTTAGAGCCGTTTCCGGATTTTCAAAAGAAAGCTGATATTTTTATATTTCCAGAATGCTCAAAATAATTTATTTAACAAATGAAATCAGTGGAAAAAGGTTTGGGGTCAAAAAGATTTATAAAACTCATTTTATGGCTTAAAAGGGTAAATTCGTTATTTACCGAATTAAACTTAGAGACCTATGATACGATCAGCCAAAAATTAAATAAAAATCTCCAAAAATCCCAAAATATTATATAACATCAGTGGGTAAGAAGTTTTATATCAAAAAGTGGGTTTAAATAGGCTATACGCTAATTATGCCGTTTACTTAACATAAAGCTTCCAAATTACGATATTGAGCATAACTCTAAATCTGGACCTCAAACTGATATCAAATTTTTGGTGCAAGTATCAGTAACAAACGTTTCTACTCTTTCACTTTTTCAAAAATCACGTTTTATAGCAAAAAGGGCAAAATAGTCATATTTAAGCATAAACCGGTAACATGCATATGAATCGGACAAGTGTAGAAGTAAGTTGTAAAATCTCAGAGAGTTGTACATATATAAAGATGGTCCAAAATAAGCTCTAAGGCAGATCTCAAACATGCATGCACGGATCCGAATCGAGAGTCAAAGAAAAAGTCATTTTATAAGACTTTCGGTTCTGATCCGGGTTTAAACTGAAAATTGTCGAGTTGATCATGATGAAACATGTTCTTACATTAATTACAGAGTTATTTTGATGATCAAACAGGTTGCATGTGACCTACATTACTATTTATGCTAAATTTTGCAAAAACACATTCTGTTGACTTTTTAAGAAAAGCTTTGACTCGACAATCATCATGCTTAGAGTGAGAATCTGAAAATACCCTTTTGAGGGTTTGTTACCTACATAAATACCAACTTGTAGGTACCTTCAATTCGAGAAATGACTGAGCCATTTTCGTTTAATCGAAAAGTCAAACTAAATCTACGACGGATTGATTTTCGGTTGATTAACTAAGCTAGAACGAATTTGAAAGAGTTATGAATACTTACAAGAGTCCTAATAACAAGTAGAAAGCCCTATGAACCCTTGATGATGACCAGAGAGCTCCAGAATTGCTCTTGTGAATTTTTGAAGATGAAAGTGTTCTTGGTTTTACTACTTCAAGACCCTTATATGCAGAATTTGATCTCATTAAAGGGTGCCACAGAGGTCTAGAGGTGTTGTAAGAAGGTTACAAGTGCCCCTAGATGCATGTAAGTTGATTGGTGAGGCTTTAGAGTGGGTAACAGCTGGTTACAACTCGGAATCAGGCCCTTAACTGCAATAATCTGTTTTCTGTCGCTGGGCAGGCCTCGCGTCACGCCTAGGGCCCTAGGTGTGACACCTAGCCCCATCTGATCCTCAAATCTCTTTTAATGTTGAAGTTTTGGTCCTTGGTCCTTTATTACGTGGTTTTGGCTATCAATCTTGCTCATTCGACCCTCAAACTTGATTTTTATGGACCTTGGGACATTTACAAACATGGTAAAGTCCTTGGTTAACTTTGCGCTCACCCGAAAAGTCATGAAATTCGACGTGACGCATTTAGCCCTTCGTGCACGGTTTTGATCATAACTTTCTCATACGATCACGAAACTTCATGAAATTTTTACCACATATTCTAGTGAGTATATTTTAGCATTACAAAGCTTCGGGTTTGCCAAAAGATCACTCAGAGGTATAATTTCAACATGTTGACACGTTTAGCCCCTGTAGTTTGTAATTCCTCACTTTCTTACATTTTCCGCTTTGTATGATCCATGATTTAACCGTTTGAGTCTATAAACATTATTTAGGGTTATTTTAGAGCCTATCTTTCCATTGTTGACACTTTGGACCCTTATAATTCCATAGTTTCACTGTTTGTCAACTCTAGTCCCTCTAAAGTATGTTTTCACATATCCAAAGGCTATGCCACGTGTCTATGCATTATTGGACGTATATTTCCGAGGTGTTACACCTATCTAAACCCAATTTTTGATACCAAACTTTTTACCTACTGATATAAAATAATATTTGGGCTTGATTCGGTAATTGCCGGTTTTGCCCTTTTGGCTTATAAATTGAGTTTTACAAGACATTTTGACCCCAAACCTTTTGCTACTGATTTTATAAGATAAATAAAATACTTTAAGCCTTCTGGAATGATAAGAATATCAGCTTTTCTTTAAAAACCTGGAAATCGCTTAAAACCGCTTTTTTACGCGTTTTAAGCGCATAGTATGTATAAAAACTATTTTAAAAATATAAGACTTTATACCTACTGATATTTTTAGTAAATTTATATACTTTAACAGTAAGCAAAAGTTCTAAACTCAGATTTCCAGTTTTGACCTTTAAGCCCTATGTGAAATTACCAAAATGCCCCTTCGGTGCATAATTTGGTTATAAATAATAAAATTCACATATAGGTAATATCCTACTATTATAACTTATTAAATTAAGTATTTTTACTGATTATATCAGACCTGAAACTCAGATTAATATTTAAACTCTCTTATAACCTTTAAAATGACTAAAATACCCCTGCGGGGCATAAATTGGCTTTAAAATTCGTTTTGGGCATAATGGAAGGTATCCTACTGATATCACAACATATTTAAGGCATATTAACTTAGGAAACCTGTTCATGACTCTTTTGGTTACCCGTTACGCACTTTTCGCGTTCGGATCGGCTTATGTAACTAGTTTGCATAAATTAGCCGAAACGGGTCAAACCTTATCATTTTTATCTAATACACAAGTATACAAGCTTGTCGGGTCTAAACCACATTCTAAACCGGTTCTCGCTTAATCATGCGTTTTGAACCGTATCCTCCTTTAAAACTAACCGGTCTAAGCATAGGCTTAATTAAGACCCGTTAGGAATCTAATAGGTTATTAAAAACCTTCGTTCCAGATTTAGGAGCCCAGTAAAAGCTATCTGTACTTGCTGATTTGATATACGGCTGGGATTGAATTTATAGTTAGCTCAGGTAAATACTTTTAACTTATTTTCCCTTATACGGGCTTGGGGTACGGTATATAAAATACCGCTTGGTCGGGCATTGAATCTTTAATCGTATGATGGTTAATTTATTGAAATGGCCCGTTTAAATTGTTTTGTTTGCTTAAAACCTTTGGGGGGTTAATGACCATGTCCCGGATATCCTTGGCATCATTCATAGAATGGCCACGACCTAAGCACGGGGTGTAGGCGTACACCCGCCAGTGCATATATAAATAATAAGGTATAACCGCCGGTTACGAGAATAACTCGCCGCGGGACTATACCATGTGGTGTGTCTATTAATCTTTAACCCGGTATTCAGCCCGGGCTACTGAACGTATAACGAACATGTAATTCTTTTACAAGTTTATATATAAATAATTATCCCAAGTTATAAAATGTTTTGTGCCTTGTGCATTCAAATCAATTTTCTAAACCTTTTTCAAAATGAGTTAGTTAATTGTCTTTACCAGTGTAAACTGACGTATTTTCCCAAAAATGCTAAGTGCAGGTACTAATCGAAATAGGCTGGCCTCTCCTTAGCATCAATAAGAGTCTCACAAGCTTGGATGCATTTAAGTCTGTTGAACTATGTTTCCTTTATATTTTGATCCGCCTGTGGATCCGTTACAGTCCGTTTTGTGATACTTTGATATTGCTAAATATTCGTTTTGTAATGAGATTCATCTTTTGCTTTCGCTGTGCATTTAAAATTGTGTTGTTTGACTATGACGATATCAACTACGTCATGATACTCCCCACCGGGCCCACCGGTAATACGTGGAAATATCGGGGTGTGACATATTACTTATACATAAAACAATGATTGATAGCTAATCAAGGGCTATGTCAATATTGAACAAGTCTCTCTTCTCTGAAAATGTTCTTCTCCATCTTTGTAATTCATATGTAACATAAAAGCCGCAAAAGTATAGAACTAACTTGTGAATTGCTTTCTCCGTCAGGGTAAATTAATTTCTATTGCATCATGGCCATGCATTGTTTAATAGAGAACCTGGGTGTTGCGTGTGTGTGTGTGTGTGAAAAACAAATGATGTAGCATATTTTAGAGATTATAACATACATATTGTCCCAAAGTCTTCAAAGAAAATATCAAGATTTGTTGAATGCAATCTCGTTGGAAACATCAACCAAATGACAACTCGGTAAGTTTATATTGGATGGTTTTAATTCATTTTTTTAGGAAGTCAACTCCTTTTGTGAAGAAAAACTTGAAATGGTAAACACAGATGACTATTACAGCATTATATTAACCCAAAAAGGCTAAAACAAAAGACAAACTTCACATACCGCCAATATTCTGACATTTCTGAGCATGGTTGCTTCAACACGCTATCAGATATGCAAATCCTAGACTTTAGGAATTGTTTTTCAAAGCTTACATTCGGATTACTTATTTAATGATTAGTTTGAGACATTGAGTTCATGCGATAAAAATGATACGTAATTAAAAGAAGACTTGCCAATCAAAAAATAAAATGAAAGAAGACTTAAGATTAAACTCACGACTTACACTAATAGTTTGAAAGTGGATACAAGGGTTTCCAACTTGAATGGTCTATCGAATCTTGTAAAATTGAAGGGGTGAAACAAGAAACACCTTTCATTTATGTTGGTATATCGTTTAATGAAGTTAGCATTAGTTTTTCTGGTTGCAACAGGAAGCATTGAAATATGCCTTTCTTAAGGAAGTATTGCGTAATTGAATTGTTGATGAGAATTTGAGCAATAGTTGTATTTGTTATATTAACATTTTCTTAGGAATGTTTTTTCTAATTGATGTAATGGCTAGGTTTCAAAAAATTGAAACTTGCTGATAGCAAATGTATGGATATTGTGTTTCTATTCCTATCGATAATTGAGTTTTTTATTGGGTATTTGAACTTCAATATGATTTTATCTTTTCATTATGTAACGCCACTCAAAATGGACATAAAAGATCCAAAAATTTACGATAGACAACTACCCTTGGAAATTTTGTACACCCATAGAAAAATTATAGGGTACACCATTGGATTGACATAGTGCCTCTCTTAAGCGACTTTACTAACTCTAGATTAAAGGAATCAGATTATTGATCTTTGATTGTTCATCATTGTTGCATATTGCGCGTCTTCCTAGTGCTCGTTGTACATTGCTTTCACTTCACTTAATTGCAAGTATTTTATTATGTTTTTGTTAAACGTTTGTTAATGGGCTTTTGAACTTTAGAATTTGCAAATTTGTTGAATGTATTACCGTTTTGGTTTGGTGATCACCATGTGTCCAACGATAGTCTTACAATAGTCTTCAATTAAATAGTTACTTACAATAGGGCTTTTTTTGGTGAATGATCTCTTATTTGTAGGTATTTTGTTGTCCTTTAATTGGTTTACTACTTTGGGTTCGGTCTTGCAAATTTGTTGAATGTTTTACACTTTCGGTTAGGTGCTAACTAACTGTTTGATGAAAGTCTTCAATGGAATATATGTATTTATATTTATATGAGGATTATTAATGTTACGTTGTTACATAGAAACAATAAACCTATTAGGAATACGATGCAATTTATGAATGTCTTTTAAGAACAAGAGACTTTATGATGTATATGATAATTTGAATGAGTGATACGTTTGTAGAGTGGTGGGAATGCAGAAAAAGAGTTTAATAAAGATACAAAACTTACATAGATAATAACTATAAGACATTTTTAATAATTTAAGTTTTATTTTTGAGTCTTTGTTTTTGATTTATTTTACTTAATCCTAGATGTTGATTATGTTGACTAGAATTAATATTTCAGTTATGATCTTTTATTTTAGTTATGTTTATAGTTATTATGTTAGTTACTTTGACCGAGTTTATGTTGCAGGTGAATTTTTTATATTATAACAAACTTTCTTCAATTGGGATTTTCTCTAAACTTTTGATAGAACGTATCTAGCATTTTTTATCGGTTTTGTTCCGTGTCAAGTGGTATTAGAGCTCTGATGGCATGTTGCGTCGGAGTAAATCAACCTCCGCATTCTCATGGTGGAGATCATGGGGCTAATGGTTTGTGGCATGTGTTGGCTGATCCGTATATTAAGGTTAACAAACTCGACACAATTTGAAGAATTACAACCTCCACATTTTCATGGTGGAAATTGTGGTTGTGGTTGTGGGGCTGATGGTTTGTGACGTGTATTGGATAATCCGTATATTAAGGGAGACAAACTTGACAGAATCACTGAAGAACTGTGTGCCTTGATCATAGGTGACGAGAACATCTACAAAAATCATGAGGGTGTTTACCAAATGGATATTTGATATCCCATTGTGAGCAAAAGGAGGTATTGGAAGTACTAATCGTAGCTATGACATCTTGTCAACATGAAAAGATCCACCCTTTATTCTGATTTCTTACATGACAACAGGTATGCTCATTTTGATGATAATTCTAATGTTGAAACTAATGAATCTTGCAATGATGATGTTGTCACACCCCGACCCGCAGCAGAATGGTACGGGGCATGATTGATTGTCCAAAGCTTATAACCACTATTATAAAGCTATAATATTTAAAGAATCACATTAAAACTTGTCACACATAAATATAGAATTCCAAATATTCATACAATAAAGCATAGTCATAAAACATAACAAAATCCAGTTTAATTACTATGTCTTCATCTCGAGTTCGGCTCACATTTGTGTACATGTATCATGCATAAAAGAAAAGGGTTTTGGGTCAACAAAAATGTTGGTGAACAGATTCAGATTTTAATTAAAAATGTTTTTGTGTTATTATTTTTAAAACATTATTTTTTAACATGCAATGCCTAATGTAAAGTTACATCTTACAATATAACAAGAAACACCACATCACCACATATACCATTAGCAACGCAACATGACAATAATAGTAACAATAGACACATTGAGATTTAAGCCCTAAAGAACGAATCTAATGATGTTGGCGATACCAAGTTCAACCCATGGTCGTGGGGAACCGGTTAGCCAGTTGATCCACAATAGAAACCTATGACACAAAGCGAGTAACACATAGATACACGTATAGAGAAACAATATGATTTAGCAACATGTAACACGTAGTAACACATTAATTTGCATGTTATTAATTTAAATAATATAACAGAAATCAAACACGAGATACACCCCAAAAAGAGTTAATGGTAAAAAGGGGAATTTAGAGAATGAATCTACTCACGGTCTGTGTTCCTATTTAATCTTGCTTAACCACTGCACGACTTGGGAATTATTTGAAAGATGGAAAATCACCCTAATATACGAATAATAAAAATACTAAATATCAAATAACGAAAAATAACCTAAATAGTATGTAACATAATATATTATTCTTTATAGGGTAGGGATAGTGTACAAAGTGTCTAAAGTGTGAGAAGTGTATTAAACCATTAGATCTTTGATCTAATGGTTGAGATCAATAGGGACCAAATTGTAAATTGTGTTTTAATTATATGGACTGATTTGAAAATTGTAGGGGTAATAGTGTCTTTGTATATGTTTCAAATGAGGTAACCTCTCCTAAATTCTAGGAATTCACTCCTAAATTCTAGCAATTCAGTTTCAAACTTATTCTAAAATCCGGACAATCTAAAAAATAATGAAATATGTAACTGCTACAAGAAATATATAACACTATACATCCATCATATAACACTATATAACACCATATAATACCGTATAACACTATGTAACACCATATAACACTATGTAACAATATATAACACTATATAACAATATATAACACTATACATCTATCATAGACATGCTATTAGAAAAATAAAACACTATAACACTATATAACTCTAAATAACACCTTATAACACTATACATCCATCATATAACACTATCTAACACCAAAAAACACTATATAATACCATATAACGCTATGTAACACTATATAAAAATATATAACACTATATAGTTCTGAATGGTGTTTGCAGTGTTATATATAATGTTGTAGTGTTATATAGAGTTATAAAAGGGTTATATGGTGTTATATGCTATTCGTAGTGTTTTATAGAGATTTGTAGTGTTATATAAAAACCTTTATTCTACATCCATCACTATATAACACTCTATAAATTTTCATTATGCGTTCTTCAGAATTAATAACTGATGAACGAGATAACACAACTTCGTAGATTAATTCTTAATACGTATTCCTATAATTAAAGGTGGCAGTTATGGAAGGTTAATTAATTAATTCAATAAGAAAATTACTTGTTTACCCTTTTAAATTAATTTAGATTGAGGACTGTCACACCCCTTTCTTAGGCGGAAGCACGAGGCGTGATCATAAAAGGTTTTCATTGCATACGATTGGTAAACATACTACATGCTCATAAAAATAACTTCAAACACCATTATATAACAGAAAACATAGTTAAGTGTTTACAACTTTATTTAAGACAAACATAAACGACATCCACGAGCATGAGTAAGACCGCGCGCACATCCACCTTAGTTACCTGAAATACATGTGAGTTTTGGAAAAACGTCAACATAATGTTGGTGTGAATTCATGCAGTTCTTGTATTGAACGTTTGTATACTTTGTATGAAAAACATGGTATGTATCTTGTGAAAATCAAGTATTCATGTATAAATCAAGTATTCTTGTATAAATCATGTATTCTTGTATAACTCAAGTACTCCTGTATGTATCAAGTTGTTAATGCGTTGCAAGGACACTAACATGTGACTCGACATAGGAAGTCACCAAACCATAGGCATTTTTCTAGTTGTCGATTCACGACGGAGACACAAAAACACTACTCGGTACTAGTTGTCACCAAGAGTGGGGCTGCCCTAGTACCCATTAGATCTAACCTTTTGTTCTGCGGTCTAAGTATGTACACGATTAATGGTGCTTATGGTACCCTATTCGTGACACGATTTCTCGTATCATTTCTCAAAACGCATCATACTTGGTACTAGTTATCACCAAGAGTGCTTCTTGTTTTTGTATCATACCATTTATAAACATTGTATATTTGTAACATGTATTTCACACCCGAAGTTATAAAACCAAAAACAGTTAAAGAAAAGGGGGAGCATGAACTCACAACTTTGCGTTCCTGCGTCGTAAACTTCACCGGATTTGCTTTATCTAGCGTCGTGACCTAAACGTGTTTTATTAACGTTAGTCACTAGACTTGTATCGCACAAGTACAAGTCACCATCTTTTGTATCTGTTTTCTTGTGTTAAAAATATTTCATATTTTTAACTATGTATCTTACTTATATTATTTTCTCGAAAATAAATATAAGTATCTTGTATTTTGCACTTTGCACCCGAATTATGTATCTTTGTTCAAAACTTCATTTTATCTTCATAGTTAGTCACTAGACTTGTATCGCACAAGTACAAGTCACCATCTTTTGTATCTGTTTTCTTGTGTTAAAAATATTTCATATTTTTAACTATGTATCTTACTTATATTATTTTCTCGAAAATAAATATAAGTATCTTGTATTTTGCACTTTGCACCCGAATTATGTATCTTTGTTCAAAACTTCATTTTATCTTCATAACTTGTCCAAGTTATTTATTCTATCAAATAATATATTTTCATAAATATTTTCTTGTATTTGTCTAAGTATGTTGTATGTGTATTTTTTTTTTTTGTATTTTCACTTCTTACGAGTATTTAGTGTATTTTCAAGCCATAATACACTTTTACATGTAATACATACTACATACTTAGCACAATATTTTGTGATCAATAAATATATATACTTTTCTCAAAAATATACATACTTAACATCAATTTTATTCTTGAAGAAATCATCCTTTCTTAACACCAAAATTAGGGAAACCTTGGTAAACATTTTTAGATACATTTTTAGGGAATAAGTTTCTCAAAACTTATATTTTTCTAAGTGTCAAAATTTATAAAAATTTTGACATAGTTTCCCCTAAAAATGGAGGTTTCCCATGTTTTCAAAACATGTGTTTATTTTTTTTTAAATCGTCACAAACAATCATCAACAACAAACACTAACTTCTTCATATGAAACATCATGGTGAACTTGTCTCTTGTTAAAAAAAATGTGTAGTCTTTTAGATCTACACTTTACATATTATGATCTTTCTAAAAACAAGTGTTCTTTTGTATTTTAAACAAACTTTTTATTAGTTTTAAGTTCAAAAATTAGTTCTACACACACTTTATTACTTCGAGATTACAAGTTTATGTGTAAAAATTCCTATTTCAAGTTCACATTATGCTTCATGTGTTCACCCTCAAGTTTAACCATGGATCCTTCAAGATCCATGCTTAAACTTGGTAGATCCTAGCTTTAACGTACTTGATTTAATCATAAACACAAGATATAACATGAACAACTTCATTACATCACTAAAAATTCATGTAATCACTTATTTTCTTCATGAATATGTTAGATCTTCTTATTTTTAATACTAGAAGTTAAGTTGTTTAGATGGTGAAACTTGCACATAACATAATCATGACATAAATTAGTGATCAAGAAGCTTACTACTAGCTCTAATGGCTAGGGAAGTGGCAAAAAATGATGAAGATGAACAAGGAAGAAAGTGAGTGGTTAAAAGCTCCACAAGGTGGTCCTTCAAGTTCTAGCACCATACATCTTCATAAATGGCCTTCATACACCTCCTAGTGAGCTTGGATTGTTAGAAAGTGAAGTGAAAATGGTGGGTTGTGTGTGTGTAGGTTGATCCGAGAGTTGGAGGGGGAGTAGGAGGTTGAAGATGAAGTGAATGAATGGTAGGTTATATTATTGTCCGGTTGTTCGGTTCGTTACGGTTCGTTAAAGTGCTGAATTGCGCAGTTTCGCTAGGTATAAAGCACTTCTTATGGCAGGTTTTATTCCCAACACTTTCTAAGTTATTTTGGACAATAAAACACAAATTTTACATGATATTGATGTGTTAAAAAGCTTATTATAGCTGATTTATAGCTGAATTATATAGATTTCTGCATTTAAAGTGCATTTCGGGTGCTTTTTAGTGCGTATTTTAGCTTTCGGAAGGCCTATATGTTAGCCCTTGTATGTACTCTTGGGTTTTAATTTATTCTTGTCACTGGGCCTACACCTAGGCTCCAATTTTATTGTCTAACTGCTTTCTGCAGAATTGTTGACACAATGTGTCTTACCGGTGAGTTTACTAGTATTTCTAACGCAACGCTGTTCATTAATGCATAAAGTAATTTTTGTAGTATAAACGTGCATGAATTCAATTGTTTAATATGTAATTAGACAATGTTGACATTTAAGCACATAATTGCAATCGTTAACTAATAATTAAAGCGTACGGAAATTACCGGTTTTGTGCCAGTTGTCACAGTCTCCCCTCGTTAAAAGAATTTCGTCCCGAAATTCAGGCTGAACTAACTCTCGCAGGAGTCTTCTTGAATAGGTGGGGGTACTTTTCTTTGAACTGGTCTTCACGTTCCCACGTGTACTCGGGTCCGTGCATAGAGTTCCAACGTACTTTGACAAGTTTGACAGTGCTCCTCCTGGTCTTGTTGACTTTCCAGTCTGTAACCTCAACGGGTTGTTCTGTAAATCGGTGGGTGTTATCAATATGCACTTCATCCGCAGGGATGACCACGTTTTCTTGTGTTGGACTCTTCTTGAGGTTGGATACATGGAACGTATCATGTACTCCATTAAGTTCCTCCGGTAATTCCAACTTGTATGCCACTGTACCAATTCTTTCTAAGATCTTGAATGGTCCGATGTATTGTGGATTCAACTTTCCACGTTTTCCAAATCTTACTACACCCTCCAAGGTGAGACCTTTAACAACACTTTGTCTCCCACCTCGAATTCTAATGGTTTTCGTCTTCGATCAGCGTAGCTCTTTTATCGATCTCGAGCCGCCTTAATGCGCTCTCGGATCTGCATAATCTTGTCGGTTGTCTCTTGTACTAATTCAGGACCAACCATTCTTTTGTCTCCAGCGTTTGCCCAACATAAAGGCGATCGGCACTTGCGGCCATACAGAGCTTCGAACGGTGCGGCTTTTATGCTTGTATGATAACTGTTATTGTAGGAAAACTCAACCAAAGGTAGGTGTGCATCCCAGCTGCCGCCTAGGTCCATGACACATGCGCGAAGCATATCTTCTAACGTTTGTATAGTCCGTTCGCTCTGGCCGTCTGTTTGCGGATAGAATGCCGTGCTTAGATCTAGTTGAGATCCAAAGGCTTCCTGAAAGGATTGCCAGATTCTTTAGACAAAGCGTCCATCTCTGTCTGAAATAATTGAGATGGGCACTCCATGATGTGCCACAATTTCTTTTAAGTATATCTCAGCAAGCTTTCCAGTGCTATCCTTCTCTCGGATCGGTAGGAAATGTGCAGACTTTGTTAACCGATCGACTATTACCCATATCATATCGTGCCCTCTCGGGGTCCTGGGTAATTTCGTTATGAAGTCCATCGAGATTTGCTCCCACTTCCACATGGGTATCTCTGGTTGTTGTAGTAGGCCGGACGGTTTCTGATATTTAGCCTTAACCTTAGCACAGGTTAGGCATTTTCCAACATAGACAGCAACATCGCTTTTAAGTCTCGGCCACCAATAGTATTCCTTCAAGTCTTGATACATCTTGTCCGATCCTGGATGGATCGAGTATCTTGATTTGTGCGTTTCATCAAGGATGGCTTCTCGAATACCGCCATAGAGCGAAACCCAAATACGCTTCTTAAAGTATAAGGCTCCCTCTTCATTTGGCACCATATATTTCAACACACCCTTGAGGTATTCAGCTTTATGGTTTTCCATCTTAAGGGCTTCTTGTTGTGCGTCAAGAATACGCGCAGTGAGGTTCGTTCGAATAGTCATTTCCAATGCTCGAACCCTTAGGGTCTTAACCCTTTCCTTTCGGCTTAGTGCGTCTGCTACAACGTTTGCCTTTCTAGGATGGTACTTAATCTCACAGTCGTAATCGTTTAGCAGCTCGACCCATCGCCGCTGGCGCATGTTCAATTCTTTCTGATCAAGTATGTGTTGCAGGCTTTTGTGATCTGTGAAAATTGTGCATCGAGTACCATATAGGTAATGTCACCAGATCTTCAAGGCGAATACCACCGTGCCGAGTTCCAAGTCGTGAGTGGTATAGTTCCTTTCATGCACCTTTAATTGTCTTGAAGCATAAGCGATGACCTTCTGGTGTTGCATGAGCACGCAACCAAGACCTTGTCGTGAAGCGTCGCAGTATACCACGAAGTCTTCAGTGCCTTCGGGTAATGATAGTATTGGTGCATCGCATAGCTTATTTTTGAGTAGTTGGAAGGCTTCTTCCTGCTTGTTACCCCAGTCGTACTTCTTGTCTTTCTGCGTAAGGGTTGTTAGCAGTTGGGCTATCTTTGAGAAATTCTCAAGGAATCGTCGGTAATAGCCCGCTAAGCCCAAAAATTGTCGAACTTCAGTTGGGGTTTTGGGGGCTTCCCAATTCTTTATTGCTTCAATCTTGGACGGGTCTACATGAATACCCTTCTCATTCACAACGTGACCAAGAAATTGAACTTCGCGAATCCAGAATTCGCACTTTGAGAATTTTGCATAGGGTTTCTCTTTCTTCAGATAGGTCACTCTTTTCAGGCAAGGTCACATATACGTGTGACATTCTACTTCTAGTATATCAATTATCACACATAATTGCAAGTAATTCTCAATCACAGACAAGTGCTACTCTAGTGCACCCTAAGTCTCGTAGTGTCTTTTCTTGACTCTTTGTAAATAGTTTTCAGGTAGTGGATGTCGTGGAAAGTTTTATGCAATGAAACACTTTTTGAAAATTGTTTTCGTGAAAGGATCCTAGAGATTGTAGTCTAGACTCGAGAAGAAATCCTGGTTCACTACAATCGCAGCTCTGATACCAATCTGTCACACCCCTTTCTTAGGCGGAAGCACGAGGCGTGATCATGAAAGGTTTTCATTGCATACGATTTGTAAACATACTACATGCTCATAAAAATAACTTCAAACACCATTACATAACAGAAAACATAATTAAGTGTTTACAACTTTATTTAAGACAAACATAAACAACATCCACGAGCATGAGTAAGATCGCGCACACATCCACCTTAGTTACCTGAAATACATGTGAGTTTTGGAAAAACATCAACATAATGTTGGTGTGAATTCATGCAGTTCTTGTGTTGAACGTTTGTATACTTTGTATGAAAAACATGATATGTATCTTGTGAAAATCAAGTATTCATGTATAAATCAAGTATTCTTGTATAAATCATGTATTCTTGTATAACTCAAGTATTCCTGTATGTATCAAGTTGTTAATGGGTTGCAAGGCCATTAACATGTGACTCGACATAGGAAGTCACCAAACCATAGGCATTTTTCTAGTTGTCGATTCACGACGGAGACACAAAAACACTACTCGGTACTAGTTGTCACCAAGAGTGGGGCTGCCCTAGTACCCATTAGATCTAACCTTTTGTTCTGCGGTCTAAGTATGTACACGAGTAATGGTGCTTATGGTACCCTATTCGTGACACGATTTCTCGTATCATTTCTCAAAACGCATCATACTTGGTACTAGTTATCACCAAGAGTGCTTCTTGTTTTTGTATCATACCATTTATAAACATTGTAATATTTGTAACATGTATTTCACCCCCGAAGTTATAAAACCAAAACCAGTTAAAGAAAAGGGGGAGCATGAACTCACAACTTTGCGTTCCTGCGTCGTAAACTTCACCGGATTTGCTTTATCTAGCGTCGTGACCTAAACGTGTTTTATTAACGTTAGTCACTAGACTTGTATCGCACAAGTACAAGTCACCATCTTTTGTATATGTTTTCTTGTGTTAAAAATAATTCATATTTAACTATGTATCTTACTTATATTATTTTCTCAAAAATAAATATAAGTATCTTGTATTTTGCACTTTGCACCCAAATTATGTATCTTTGTTCAAAATTTATTTTATGTTCATAACTTGTCCAAGTTATTTATTCTATCAAATATTATATTTTCATAAATATTTTCTTGTATTTGTCTAAGTATGTTGTATGTGTATTTTTTTTTTTTTGTATTTTCACTTCTTACGAGTATTTAGTGTATTTTCAAGCCATAATACACTTTTACATGTAATACATACTACATACTTAGCACAATATTTTGTGATCAATAAATATATATACTTTTCTCAAAAATATACATACTTAACATCAATTTTATTCTTGAAGAAATCATCATTTCTTAACACCAAAATTAGGGAAACCTTGGTAAACATTTTTAGATACATTTTTAGGGAATAAGTTTCTCAAAACTTATATTTTTCTAAGTGTCAAAATTTATAAAAATTTTGACATAGTTTCCCCTAAGAATGGAGGTTTCCCATGTTTTCAAAACATGTGTTTATTTTCTTTTTTAAATCGTCACAAACAATCATCAACAACAAACACTAACTTCTTCATATGAAAATCATGGTGAACTTGTCTCTTGTTAAAAAAAAATGTGTAGTCTTTTAGATCTACACTTTACATATTATGATCTTTCTAAAAACAAGTGTTCTTTTGTATTTTAAACAAACCTTTTATCAGTTTTAATTTTAAAAATTTGTTCTACACACACTTTATTACTTCGAGATTACAAGTTTATGTGTAAAAATTCCTATTTCAAGTTCACATTTTGCTTCATGTGTTCACCCTTAAGTTTAACCATGGATCCTTCATGATCCATGCTTAAACTTGGTAGATCCTAGCTTTAACGTACTTGATTTAATCATAAACACAAGATATAACATGAACAACTTCATTACATCACTAAAAATTCATGTAATCACTTATTTTCTTCATGAATATGTTAGATCTTCTTATTTTTAATACTAGAAGTTAAGTTGTTTAGATGGTGAAACTTGCACATAACATAATCATGACATAAATTAGTGATCAAGAAGCTTACTACTAGCTCTAATGGCTAGGGAAGTGGCATAAAAATGATGAAGATGAACAAGGAAGAAAGAGAGTGGTTAAAAGCTCCACAAGGTGGTCCTTCAAGTTCTAGCACCATACATCTTCATAAATTGCCTTCATACACCTCCTAGTGAGCTTGGATTGTTAGAAAGTGAAGTGAAAATGGTGGGTTGTGTGTGTGTAGGTAGAGCCGAGAGTTGGAGGGGGAGTAGGAGGTTGAAGATGAAGTGAATGAATGGTAGGTTATATAAGATTCTTCCATATCTTTTAAATGGCATATTACTAGCATATTCTCTTACACAAGATCTAGTAAAATCCAATAAAATCTAATAAAATCCCCATATGGGGCCCATAGGGGCCGGATTTGGTGGGGGGGGGGGGTAAATGTAATTTTTGAGAAGTTGAAGGTTTATGATACAAACTAGAAGGTTTAAGTTAGTATAAGTGTGTTTAGGTGTTTTTTTGATTTTTAAGATGTTCTAGCATCAATACTAGTTTAATATCATAAAAACATTACTTCTAGTCAAATTTTGATGTCCCAGTTATTGTCCGGTTGTTCGCTTCGTTAACGTGCTGAATTGCGCAGTTTCGCTAGGTATAAAGCACTTCTTGTGGCAGGTTTTATTCCCAACACTTTGTAAGTTATTTTGGACAATAAAACACAAATTCTACATGATATTGATGTGACAACTCATAATTTAGAACTTTTCGTGTGCTTCGATGTAACATGTTTGAACATTACGTGACTAGTTGATGTGTATAATTGCATTGAATGTTATGAATTTCATTATGTTACGCGTTATTAAATTTGGGTCGCACACTTTGTTCTTGACCGCACACCTTTCTCTCGGCCCAACCCCACTCGCAAACCATTCATCCGACTCGAGAACAAGGGCAGCCCGATGATTGGGTTCGGCCCACTCACCCATTACGCATACATGAAACCCTTAGGGAGGTTTAGTTTTCCCATATCTTGCAAAACAAGAATACATACAAACCCTACACATCTCTCTCTTTCTTCCTCTCTCGAAGCCGGCGACCCCACCCTCATCTCTTGAAGCTTTCGGATAAACTTTTGTTTTATTCTCTAATCCGGTTAGTGTTTATTGTTGTTTGTATTTCATGATGTGTGGTTGTTATGATTAAATGCTAGTTGACATGGGGATTGTTACAAACATGTATAATGATTAGGGCTCTTGTTAGAAGAAATCACTGTTGAACACACATTGTATGAGGAACCGAGATGTGATATGATTCGGATGGTTTGATGTACACATAAACTAGGGTGCATGTTAGTTTAGAATCTGCTAGATTAACGATCCGATTGTATGTTCCACATGATAATGGATTGATTGTTCTTGCTTAGATCATGATTTAGGATTTCATGTTAGTCTTTGAGTTCGTTAGTCGGATGATCACGGTTGTAGGTTCATATGATATTGATTAGTGTGTTCTTGAATTGATGATGATTACGGTGATATGAATATGATTGATTTCTGAATTGAATGTTGTTTGATCTGAATTGAAACTGCCAAATTTGTTTGCTAATGTTACGGAGATAATGAGCTGCAAATCAGGAAATCGGTTACATCTCCGGTCTCGACACGGGTTGCGAGTCGAGAACCCACAGTCTCGACTCGAGACCACACACCATCAGCACAAACAGCATAACTCGAGACCATGGTTGCGAGTCCTGTTGCGACTCGAGACCGACTAGTCTCGACTAGTACAACCATAAGCCGAGACCTCATTAGTTGCGACTCGAGAACGTTGAGGCTATAACTCGAGATCACTGTCTCGACTCGAGATCTCTAGTCTCGACTCGAGACCATATACACGTGCACACGTTTGGACTTATACACTGTTACGAGCCCAACCATTTGGGCCGCATACTTGGACTTTGTTTGTTTACGTGATTCTACTGTTGAACTGCCATGATTACTCGTGTATGCCATGATCATGTAACTTGTTAGTATACGTGTAGAATATACGTGCACGACTTGAATACGAACCTGACTTGTATGGTAACCATGGTAGGACGTGGTTGACCACCAAATAACTTGATTGACTTTTCTGTGTATCTGTCGAGCAAACCAAGGTGAGTTCACACTCTTACCAAGGCATGGGGTTCCCAGGGTCGGGAATGGGTTTGGAAGATTTCTTGTACTTAAGTTATTATCAGGATTACGTACTATGGGCCTCGGGAGAGGAAGGATTATTGATAGATACTGCTAGACTAGTGATACAAATACTTCTCTTCGCACACACGCCAGGAATGGCTGCGATATTTGAACCAATCTTCGCACACATGCCTGGAATGGCTGCGAACCATACACTAAACTTCGCACACATGCCGGGAGGGCTGCGATACAAATATACCTAGTCTAGAATACTTGGGAAACTCCCACTAATCTTCGCACACATACCTAGAGGGCTACGATACAAATGCATATGATACATGGTTTACTAAACGAACGTACAATTTACTATTCTATCAAGCACACTGAATAACCAACTGTGAACTCGCTCAACTAGTTGTTGACTCTCTGTTACATCCCTTGCAGGATCTTAGGTACTCATGGAGCTTGCACGGGAGGCGCGGTCGTTGTGGGCACGGATTGTGGATATTATGATAAACACTTTTATGACATATCAACTTAATACTTATGTTGGGTTTTTACATTAATGCTTCCGCTACACACTTGTTTATGTTTGGTTTTGAAAACACCTTTCGTATTGAAGAATGACATTTACTATTTACATATACGTTCAATATAATTGGTGGCTTGATCCTGGTCATGTCACGCCTCCAAGCGGTGGTACTCCGCGTGTGGATTTTTGGGGGTGTGACAGATTGGTGTCAGAGCCATTGGTTATAGAGAACTTGGTTTTAATAAGGGGAAAACGTTTTTATTAAAACCAGACTATAACCAGAACAGTGCTCTCAACGATCCACAACGACGCTTCGCTCTACGTGCAAGACTCAACATTCTAGGTAATATGGTATATGTTTTATTGCCTACTTGCTAGATTACATAGAACTTTGCTCAGGGTATGCTTAGATACACATAAACACTATTGCTTGAGAACACTTGTGTGCTTACTCTTTTCTGTCATCGCATTCTTCGCGAACCTCTCTCTCACTTATGTTACCTTTGCTATGAAGATCATGAGTGTACGCGTTAACATGACTCAAGCCCAATTGACGGCTCTCATTAACGAACAAGTTGCTGTGGCACTTGCAGCCGCACAGGCAGGAGGTATATCCTGCAGTCGTAGCTCACACTAGGATCTCTAGATCCTACACTCCTAAACCAACTCTTGTGTTTAACCTTGTCCTATTCTTATACACAATAGGTCAACACGCTCAGCAACCTGTTTGCACTTTCAAGAATTTCATGGACTGTCGTCCAAGCACATTCAGTGGCACTGAGGGAGCAGTGGGACTCCTCCATTGGTTTGAGAAGCTCGAGTCGGTGTTTGAAATGTGTGAATGCCCTGAGGCTCGCAGGGTGAAGTACGCCACTGGTACTCTGGAAGGAATTGCGCTGACTTGGTGGAACGCGCAAGTTCAGATTCTAGGGCTGGCAGCTGCTAACGCCACCCCTTGGAACGATTTCAAGGAACTGATCAAGCGAGAATACTGCACACGTGATGACATCCACAAGTTGGAGGTGGAGCTCTATCATCTGAAAATGACAGGGTCGTAAATTGAAGCTTATACGAAACGGTCAAACAAACTGGCCATCTTGTGTCCAACCATGGTGGACCCTCCAGTCAAGCGCATTGAGTTGTACCTCAAGGGGCTAGCGCCAGAAATTCAGAGCCATGTGACATCGGCTAACCTTAATAATATTCAGGATATTCATCGTCTTGCTCATCGCCTCACAGATCAGGCAGTGGAACAGAACAGGTTGCCTAAGCGCATCAGCGCTACTGCTACCGCTACCACTTCTGCTACTCCTGCTACCCCCAATGACAACAAGCGGAAATGGGATGGGGATTCCAGCAAGGGTTCAGCTACCGTTCAGTCTTAAGCACAGCAGCAGCGCAAGAATAGTGATTACCAGAGCCCGGGTCAGCAAACTTCTGGTGGTCAGGGGCAGGGTGGATATCGGGGAATTCACCCACTGTGTAACAGGTGCAACAGACACCACAGTGGTCAGTGCCGCAAGGGCCGCTGTCAGAGATGTCTCAAGATAGGGCACAAAGCTAAAGATTGCAGGAGCTCACGACCTGCGAATCAGAACCAACAACAACCCCCAGCTCCTCAAAGCCAGCAGAAGCAGCAACAGCAAGGCAACAGGGGATGCTTTCAGTGTGGTGCCGAAGGTCACTTTAAGCGGGATTGCCCCCAGTTGAACCAGAATCGCAACAACAATAACAATCAGGGCAATGGGAACAACAACGGTGGAAACAATAATTGCAACGAAGCTAGGGGACGTGCATTTGTGCTGGGGCAGGGAGAAGCAAGGAATGATCCCAACGTAGTTATGGGTAAGTTTCTTCTCGACGACTTTTATGTTACTGTATTGATTGATTCGGGTGCGGATACAAGTTATATATCTCTAAAAGTTAGCCAAATGTTAAAACGTGCACCAACTCCCTTAAACACCAAACATGTCGCAGAGTTAGCTAACGGTAAAAGTCTAGAGGCCACACACATAGTTCAGGGTTGTAATCTTATCCTCGCTGGTCAGACTTTCCCTATCGATCTCATTCCCATAGCTCTGGGTAGTTTCGACGTCGTCATTGGAATGGATTGGTTATCCCAACAACAAGCAGAGATCGTATGCAAGGAGAAGATCGTTCGTATTCCCCGTGCTGGTAAAGAACCTCTCGTGATTCAAGGCGACAAGAGTGGTGCTGTGGTAGGCATCATCTCCTTTCTAAAGGCTCAGAAGTGTTTGCGTAAGGGCCACACTGCCATTCTGGCACTTGTTACCGATGCATCAGCAAAAGAAAAGAAATTGGAAGATATTCCAGTTATACGCGCTCAGGTGTTCCCTGAAGATTTACCTGGTCTACCGCCTCATCGCCAGGTCGAGTTTCAAATCGAGCTAGCACCAGGAGCAGCACCGATAGCACGTGCACCGTATCGCTTAGCTCCATCAGAATTAGAAGAACTATTTGCACAGCTGCAAGAACTCTTGGATAAGGGTTTCATTCATCCTAGCTCTTCGCCCTGGGGAGCTCCAATACTATTTGTGAAAAAGAAGGACGGTACCTTCCGCATGTGCATTGACTACCGTGAACTGAACAAGGTGACAGTGAAGAACCGCTATCCTCTTCCACGTATTGATGACTTATTCGACCAGTTGCAAGGGTCGAGCTACTACTCCAAGATAGACCTGAGGTCAGGTTATCATCAGCTGAGAGTCCGGGATGAGGACGTCTCCAAAACCGCATTCGGAACCCGTTATGGCCACTACGAGTTTCTTGTCATGCCATTCGGGTTGACAAACGCACCGGCAGTCTTTATGGACCTTATAAACAGGGTGTGCAAGCCCTACCTAGATAAGTTTGTGATTGTATTCATCGAAGACATCCTGATCTACTCTAAGAGTCAGGAGGAACATGAGCAGCATTTGCGACTTATTTTGAAGCTCCTTCGAACAAAGCAATTGTACGCCAAGTTTTCGAAATGCGACTTCTGGCTTCGTGAAGTCCACTTTCTAGGCCATGTGGTAAACAAGGATGGGATCCATGTTGATCCATCCAAGGTAGATTCGATCAGGAACTGGCCTGCACCACGTACACCAACGGAAATACGCCAATTCTTGGGTTTGGCGGGTTATTACAGATGATTCATTAAAGATTTCTCAAAGATTGCACAGCCGCTTACACTACTGACACAGAAGGGTGTCACCTACCATTGGGGTAATACTCAGGAAACCACTTTTCAGCACTTAAAGGATAGACTTTGCAGTGCACCTATCCTCTCATTGCCAGAGGGCACGGACGATTTTGTGGTCTATTGTGACACATCGATACATGGGCTTGGTTGTGTATTGATGCAAGGGATAAAGTTATTGCTTACGCCTCGCGCCAACTCAAGGTTCACGAACGGAACTACACGACGCACGATTTAGAGCTGGGAGCCGTTGTTTTCGCGCTCAAGATATGGCGACACTACCTGTACGGTACCAAGTGCACTATCTACACCGATCACAGGAGTCTCGAGCATATCTTCAAGCAGAAGGAATTGAACATGCATCAACGTCGATGGGTTGAACTACTTAACGATTACGAATGCCCCATCAAGTACCATCCAGGCAAAGCCAACGTTGTGGCTGACGCTCTCAGTCGAAAAAACACTCTACCTAGACGCGTGCGAGCACTACAGCTTACTATTCAGTCTGGTCTTCCTGCACAGATACGAGATGCTCAGGTAGAAGCATTGAAACCAGAAAACGTAAGGGCTGAAGCCTTACGTGGCTCAAGGCAACGATTAGAACAGAAGGAAGACGGTGCCTATTATGTAATGGGGCGTATTTGGGTCCCACTATATGGCCGTTTACGAGAACTTATGATGGATGAAGCACATAAGTCTCGCTACTCGGTACATCCAGGTTCGGATAAAATGTGCCACGATCTCAGAACTACGTATTGGTGGCCTAGCATGAAAGCCCACATAGCAACTGTCACACCCCCAACATCCACATGCGGAGTACAACCGCTTGGAGGCGTGATTGACCAGGATCTTAACCACCAATCACATTGAACATCATAAGTATACTTAAATAAACTTTCATTTATTAACAATAGTGTACAATATTTCCCAGTTTACAGCGGAAGCATATTCAACTTATTAAGTGTATATAAAATCACATGTAAGCTCTTAGTCTTGTGTTGCGTTTCTTTGTGTCCCGACCCATGACCACTCCAGCTTCCCAGACAGCAAGTTCCTTTGACATGCACCTAAAGGCCTGCAAGGCATGTAACAATGAGTCAACAACAATGTTGAGCGAGTTCACAGAAAGTAAGTTCGTAATAGTAAGTTCGTTTGTAACGTGTGGCTCTACTGGGCCGATAGTATGTTCTGTTAGTGGGGGCTTCCCATGTTTGCATATACACTAGACTATTCGTAACCATAAGTGTTCTTCATAACCCGAGAACAGTAGTACGTACAAGCTTTACGTAGGTTTTACGTAAGTATCCTTCACAACCGAGGACAAGGGTATGGGGGGTTTACGTAGGTCTTACGTAAGTGTCCTTCCTGACTCCGGAAGACAGTAGCATGTGTGAATTTACGTAGGTTTTACGTAAGTGTCCTTCCTGACTCCGGAAGACAGTAATGTGTACTTGTTTACGTAGGTTTTACGTAAGTGTCCTGCTTAACCCGAGGACCATGGTAGATAGTCTAGTAACCGTGTAAGTACGAGAGATCGTTCAATTCCATCATTCAACCCGTTCCCAATCCCCGGGAATCCCATGCCTTGGTAAAGAGTGTGAACTCACCTTGGTTTGCTCGGTATGCTAAACTATGTGCTCACACGAAGTCAATCAAGTCCTATAGTTATGCATGTATACACAATCAGTTAAGCTCGCATTGATTCGCATGCAATATATGTCACGGAGTGTGTTTAAGCAATCATCGTCATGTAACACATAACAGTTATTTCACGTTCATCCAATCATGCATCATATGACAGAGTCAGTTAGAACTAATAGGGTTATCGCACATACTGAGCTTAGCATACATAACAAGGTTAACACAACTCAGATACATACTTTACATACCTGATCTGCATAACACAGTTAACATTTAACAGGGTTAATCACTTAGATAACAAAAACTCAGACCATATATTCATGCCTCAATATAAAGACTCGGACTAAGTAAGCTTCACAAAGTCGGACCCTTGAATCCTTATAAACAGAAGTCAGACCCTTGCATCTTATTCACGAACTCGGATAACATACAATCATCATAGAAGTCGGATAGCACACAATGATAAAGATCGGACCATGTTGTGCATTATAATTAATTCGGACCTTATACACATCGCATATTCGGACCATACTCCTTATAATAAAACTCGGACTAGGCTCCTTACAATGAAACTCGGACCCTTTATGATATATATAAAAATTCGGACATCATGTGTCCATCAAAGTTCGGACATTATGTGTTCAACAAAGCTCGGACAACTATTACAAGCCAAAAACTCGGACAACTATCTTCACCATAAAACTCGGACAAGGCATGTATATGTAAAAGTCGGACCTAAGCTACATTAGAAAAGTCGGACATCATGCTCATCCAAAACTCGGACTTCATGCATTTACACAAAAGTCGGATCCCTTGATGATCACTTACAAAAATTCGGACATCTTTATTAAACAAAAGTCCTTATTAAAATTCGGATCCCTTGATGATCACTTATTAAAACTCGGACATTGTGTCCTTATAATAAACTCGGACCTAGGGTCCTTATGCAAACAAAAGGTCGGACTTCATGTCCATCACCAGAAATTCGGACCCCCATATATCAAAAGGTCGGACCCCCTTTACTTCTTTCAAAAGTTCGGACCCCCTTAACACCCTTTAAAGTTCAGACATATCATCTCACAAAGTTCGGACAAGGCATCATGCCTTAAAACTCGGACAAGCACTATCATAGAATTCGGACTAACATCAATCAAATCATGTGAACATTCAATCAGTTACGTTTCTACGATCACAGTTACGTTTCTACGATCATTCCAAACCCTAATTTCATACTTGTCAATGCTGTAATCCAATTATCAATCAATAATTCTAACATATCTTGTATCTTAACGTCAGGCAAATGATTACACACTAATCAAAATCATTTCACAATAATCAGAATTCAATCAATATCACAGAACTATTATGTGAAGAACTAGGGTTTACATGAACCACATAATCAAGGATTAATAACAACAAACAATCATTAAGCAATTACCTTGGATTGATTCTAGATAAGGAGAGGAATCAAGAGTGATGATTGAGAGCTTGCCAATGATGAAGAAGATGATTGTAGAGAGGATTGGAGAATGTGGAAGTACGTATGTTGATTCTTGTGTGATGATTAGTGAAGGAGATTAGGGTTAAGAGTGATTAAAATTTCACTAACTACTCTACTCACCCCCTAAGTATCATCTTTTACATAAGGCACACCCATCACAATGTAATTTACAGTTTCACCACCAAGTTCATGCATTTGTCAAATCTTTCATAAGTAACACATAACCATGCACAATTACAATACACTTTATCGAACCAAAACATATACAGTTACAAAGCAAACCAATTGTGCAAGTAAACAACTAAACAAACAGTGAACGTGCAATAAATGCGAAAGTGGAATCTTGGAAACTCGAGTTGTCACAGCAACTTACGTTGGCAAGTGTTTGACTTGTGCGAGAGTCAAAACGGAATACCAGAAACCATCAGGCCTACTCCAGCAACCAAAGATACCACAATGGAAATGGGAAGAAATTTCCATGGATTTTGTTACCGGCCTGCCTAGATCTCAACGTGGGAACGATACCATTTGGGTGATCGTGGATCGACTCACAAAGTCTGCTCACTTCTTGGCTATAAAAGAAATGGATAAGTTCTCTACCTTAGCAGACGTCTACTTGAAAGAAGTTGTTTCGAGGCACGGGGTGCCAACCTCTATTATCTCTGATCGAGATGCACGATTTACTTCAGAACTGTGGCAAGCAATGCACAAATCTTTTGGCTCTCGATTAGACATGAGCACAACATATCACCCTCAGACGGATGGGCAATCTGAGCGCACAATTCAAACCCTAGAAGACATGCTTCGGGCATGTGTTATCGATTTCGGCAACAGCTGGGAAAAACATCTCCCTTTGGTGGAGTTTTCATATAATAACAGTTACCACACCAGCATTCAAGGCGCTCCATTCGAGGCATTGTACGGACGTAAATGCCGGTCACCTCTCTGTTGGGCAGAGATGGGGGATAGTCAAATCACAGGTCCAGAAATGGTAGTCGATGCTACTGAACGGATTGCACAGATACGGCAACGCATGGCGGCAGCTCGTGACCGTCAGAAAAGTTACGCTGATAAGCGCAGGAAACCACTCAAGTTCCAAGTTGGGGATCGAGTGCTACTCAAAGTCTCACCCTGGAAGGGTGTGGTTCGTTTTGGCAAACGGGGTAAACTTAATCCGCGGTATGTCGGACCGTTCGAAATCATAGAAAGAATAGGCAAGGTGGCCTACAAACTGAACCTACCAGCAGAACTCGGTGCAGTTCACAACGTTTTCCACGTGTCGAATCTGAAGAAGTGTCTGTCAGATGAGACCCTCATAGTTCCTTTGAAGGAGCTCACTATCGACGAACAGTTGCGATTCGTCGAGGAACCAGTTGAAATCACGGACCGGGATGTCAAGGTCCTCAAGAACACTAGAATACCTCTTGTTCGAGTTCGTTGGAACTCCCGTCGTGGCCCAGAGTTCACCTGGGAACGTGAAGATCAGATGAAACAAAAGTATCCCCAATTGTTCACAACTCGTAATTTAGAACTTTTCTTGTGCTTCGATGTAACATGTTTGAACATTACGTGACTAGTTGATGTGTATGATTGCATTGAATGTTCTGAATTTTATTATTTTACGTGTTATCAAATTTGGGCCGCACACTTTGTTCTTGACCGCACACCTTTCTCTCGGCCCAACCCCACTCGCAAACCATTCATCCGACTCGAGAACAAGGGCAGCCCGATGATTGGGTTCGGCCCACTCACCCATTACGCATACATGAAACCCTTAGGGAGGTTTAGTTTTCCCATATCTTGCAAAACAAGAATACATACAAACCCTACACATCTCTCTCTTTCTTCCTCTCTCGAAGCCGGCGACCCCACCCTCATCTCTTGAAGCTTTCGGATAAACTTTTGTTTTATTCTCTAATCCGGTTAGTGTTTATTGTTGTTTGTATTTCATGATGTGTGGTTATTATGATTAAATGGTAGTTGACATGGGGATTGTTACAAACATGTATAATGATTAGGGTTCTTGTTAGAAGAAATCACTGTTGAACACACATTGTATGAGGAACCGAGATGTGAAATGATTCGGATGGTTTGATGTACACATAAACTAGGGTGCATCTTAGTTTAGAATCTGCTAGATTAACGATCCGATTGTATGTTCCACATGATAATGGATTAATTGTTCTTGCTTAGATCATGATTTAGGATTTCATGTTAGTCTTTGAGTTCGTTAGTCGGATGATCACGGTTGTAGGTTCATATGATATTGATTAGTGTGTTCTTGAATTGATGATGATTACGGTGATATGAATATGATTGATTTCTGAATTGAATGTTGTTTGATCTGAATTGAAACTGCCAAATTTGTTTGCTAATGTTACGGAGATAATGAGCTGCAAATCAGGAAATCGGTTACATCTCCGGTCTCGACACGGGTTGCGAGTCGAGAACCCACAGTCTCGACTCGAGACCACACACCATCAGCACAAACAGCATAACTCGAGACCATGGTTGCGAGTCCTGTTGCGACTCGAGACCGACTAGTCTCGACTAGTACAAGCATAAGCCGAGACCTCATTAGTTGCGACTCGAGAACGTTGAGGCTATAACTCGAGATCACTGTCTCGACTCGAGATCTCTAGTCTCGACTCGAGACCATATACACGTGCACACGTTTGGACTTATACACTGTTACGAGCCCAACCATTTGGGCCGCATACTTGGACTTTGTTTGTTTACGTGATTCTACTGTTGAACTGCCATTATTACTCGTGTATGCCATGATCATGTAACTTGTTAGTATACGTGTAGAATATACGTGCACGACTTGAATACGAACCTGACTTGTATGGTAACCATGGTAGGACGTGGTTGACCACCAAATAACTTGATTGACTTTTCTGTGTATCTGCCGAGCAAACCAAGGTGAGTTCACACTCTTACCAAGGCATGGGGTTCCCAGGGTCGGGAATGGGTTTGGAAGATTTCTTGTACTTAAGTTATTATCAGGATTACGTACTATGGGCCTCGGGAGAGGAAGGATTATTGATAGATACTGCTAGACTAGTGATACAAATACTTCTCTTCGCACACACGCCAGGAATGGCTGCGATATTTGAACCAATCTTCGCACACATGCCTGGAATGGCTGCGAACCATACACTAAACTTCGCACACATGCCGGGAGGGCTGCGATACAAATATACCTAGTCTAGAATACTTGGGAAACTCCCACTAATCTTCGCACACATGCCTAGAGGGCTGCGATACAAATGCATATGATACATGGTTTACTAAACGAACGTACAATTTACTATTCTATCAAGCACACTGAATAACCAACTGTGAACTCGCTCAACTAGTTGTTGACTCTCTGTTACATCCCTTGCAGGATCTTAGGTACTCATGGAGCTTGCACGGGAGGCGCGGTCGTTGTGGGCACGGATTGTGGATATTATGATAAACACTTTTATGACATATCAACTTAATACTTATGTTGGGTTTTTACATTAATGCTTCCGCTACACACTTGTTTATGTTTGGTTTTGAAAACACCTTTCGTATTGAAGAATGACATTTACTATTTACATATACGTTCAATATAATTGGTGGCTTGATCCTGGTCATGTCACGCCTCCAAGCGGTGGTACTCCGCGTGTGGATTTTTGGGGGTGTGACAATTGATGTGTTAAAAAGCTGATTATAGCTGAATTATGTAGATTTCTGCATTTAAAGTGCATTTCGGGTGCTTTTTAGTGCGTATTTTAGCTTTCGGAAGGCCTATATGTTAACCCTTGTATGTACTCTTGGGTTTTAATGTATTCTTGTCATTGGGCCTACACCTAGGCTCCAATTTTATTGTCTAACTGCTTTTTGCAGAATTGTTGACACAATGTGTCTTACCGGTGAGTTTACTAGTATTTCTGACGCAACGCTGTTCATTAATGCATAAAGTAATTTTTATAGTATAAAACGTGCATGAATTCACTTGTTTAGTATGTAATTAGACAATGTTGACATTTAAGCACATAATTGTAGTCGTTAAATAATAATTAAAGTGTACGGAAATTACCGGTTTTGTGCCAGTTGTCACAAGGACACATGTCATCTCCATAATATTTCCCACACTTTTGAATTAATGTACATGATCTTCAATCATTCCTTACAAATCATTAATTACTTATACAAATTTCTAAACCCAACATTAAAATTTAATAATAATGTCTAACTATCTTTTGTGACACATTTAATAATAATAACAATAAAATTCCTAAGTCCATAACCAACTTTTAAAACATGCTAATTTTAACTTAAACAGGAAAATCCATATTTTAGAAAATTTATGAGCTATACTGAATAAAACAAAATTTTAAATTCCAAGATGCGATGGTAAATATATATATGAGTAAATTACCAAAATCGTCCCTGAGGTTTGGGTATGTTTGTCAGTTTCGTCCAAAACAACTTTTCTGTACCATATTGTCGTTTACTTTTTAGACTTTCTGCCATTTTATCCAAACGTCTAATTTGCTTTATTTTTGTGTTAGGCATTTATATGAAAATGGCCAAAAATCCCAAATCTTATGAACGATTTTGGCAAAAAAGTTAGACATTTGGATGAAAATTGCAAAGAATCCTAAAAGTGAAGGACAATATGGTACAAAAAAATTATTTTGGATAAAACTGGCAAACATGCTCAATTCTACTAAACCATTAAAATCAATCGTAACAATATATTTGTATTACAAATCACATTCTATAAATATACATTTTCAAAGATGATGTACAATCCATTTGTTTTATTGCTTCAAAAATCTAATGATTAAGGCCTCTATCATAGCAATTGATAAAAGGGTTTTTGAATCACCTGAATTGATGTCTGATCGAAGGAGATAGGACGAATCAAAGTTTCAAGCCCTAGAATCACGTTTGCATAAATTCGCGCATTGCTTGATGAATTGCAAATTATTGTGAGTTGGTAAAGTTGTTTTAGGATGTCTAGGATCGAGTTATGTCAAAATTATAGTTCAATACCCATGAAATTGGTCCCAACCGATTTGGGTTCTTTAAAGTCATCAATGGTGGTATTATTGGTTTTAAATGAACAATTTATGAATTAAAACCCAAGCGATTGAGACACTATGTTCGAGAGTTCACTAATGGAAGGAAAGGAAATAGAAAGAAAGTAAAAATATTTTGTGTTCGAGAGTTTCATTTAAGGAAGGAAAAGAAAGGAAAATAAAACATGTTGTGTTCCCGAGTTTCATTTAGGGAAGGAAAAGAAAGGAAATGAAAGGAAAACCATTCTAAATTCTTTAGTATTTCTTTCCTTCCGATTTGGAAGGAAATGGAAGAAAGACATCTTTTGCTTCTTTTCTCTTCCTTTCCTTTCTTCCTTTTACTTCTTTTCCCTCGTTAAGTGAACTCGGAAACAGAGCGTAGTTATGATTACTCCCCCTCCCTTTTGCGATCGTAATGAGACCAACAGAAAGCGGGATCGTCACGCGAATCGGGTTCTATGGTCAGGTCGGGTTGGGTTCTTTGATTCAGGTCGCGACTGGCTACAGAGAAGAGGAAGAAGAGCAGACGTCTTCTGGTTAGGGTTTAATACCGAAGGGTGAGGTTACAGGTTCCATACCCGACCTACCCCTTTTTTTATTTTAATTCCTTTTGAACAACCTTCCACCTTTAACAACTTCCAATATAAAACGAAGTTAGATCCTGATTACACCATAGAAACACCTATGGCTTAGTGGTTGATGCGTTGTTCATGATTCGAAGAGGGACCGGGTTCGATTCCTGTTTATTACAGTTGGCCCTTCCAGTTCTACAACTTATATAACTCCAACATCCTAACTTAGTGGAATTCCTTCAGATCATAATGGAGATTCATGAAATGAAGGAAACAAATAATAAAAGGAATGAAGAAAAAAGAAGTTAGTGGCTCTAATTACGGATGTAATCGAATCAAACGAACACGAATAAGGTCATGTTTATGTTCGTTCATTGTGGAAACTAATATGTTCACATACGCATACCAAACATAATTTTCTATTTGTGTTCGTTCGTTAAGGAAATTCAGTTGTTCACGACTCACTCGTCTTGAACACATAAAAAATAAAAACATTATTAACCTTAAACATTCGACATAAGTAGTTAAATACAACCATCAAATGAAAAATCAAAACACAAGAAGTTTATTAAAACCATCAAATGATAAATCAAGTTTAACTAACTTAGAAATAATTATCCAGAATTACTTAGACATTATTATCACAAAAAATGTCTTAAATGTCCAAATTTTAGCTAACTTAGAAAAAAATAGGGTTTTCAACTTTTCAATATGTTTAGATAAAAAGTTTATTATTTATTATTTTTTAATATAATTAAACGAACACGAACGGAGGTAAACGGACGAACATGAACGAATATAACCGAAGATATTACCGAACATATTACCAAACGCAGTCGAATGAACGAGACCTTGGTTCGTGTTCGTTCGCTAAGCTAACTGAACAAATTCGTGTTCGTTTGTTAAGCTAATCAAATGAACATAAACAAACTTCCCGCTGAACGGTTCACGAACTGTTTGCTAAACGTTCCATGATTTACAGACCTAGCTCCAGTCACATGCTCATAATGGAGAGTAATGAAAAATCACCAAAATTGATAATTGACGAAAATGTAAATCCAAAGGTGACGAAGAAGAAATGAAACAACTCATCAACTAAAATTCTCTACTCTTAAGAACTTGAGGATAATTTCTTTTCAAATGAGGAAGAATGACAAGGGATCGACAATTCGAACGAGCGACTCGTTTTTGGAGCACTGAAAATGCTAAAGAAGAGTTTAAAAAAATGCACAACTCACATAGATAATCATTATAAGACATTGTTTTATTATTTATTTTACTTACTTCTTATGTTAACCGAAATTAATATTTCAGTTATAATCTTTTATTTAAGTTATGTCTCTAATTATTATACCGGTTATTTTGACCTAGTTTAATGTGTAGACTAACTTATAAATAAAAGGCTTGTTTGTAATGAGTAGGAGAAGCTTTGATATTATGATAAACTTTCTTTCGTTGGGGGCATGGGCGGCCTTGAGCGTGGATGGGGAGGACCACTGGCTAGGACACGCTATTTAAAAAAAATCCTGATATGTATATGTAAAAAATATACATTAATAGGGTATACCCATACAAAACCAACATAGACCCATTTACAAAACTATTTTTATGGTTTAGATTAGTTATTATCATATTGGCGTTAGGTTTAGACCTTTAGTGAGCCAAATACCCAATTTCGTTAAAATCTAAGGGCACATTTGTTCAAGCTCGAATAGGGTACACGAATTCTCAGGATCGGCCCTGGTTGAGGCTTCTCTAAATGTTTGCTAGAACGTATCTAACATTCTTATCGCTTTCATTCCACGTCAGCATACACATAGTTAGCAAACACAAGATAATGAAACCTAATAATCTATATTACTTTATTAAGTAAACTAAGTTTTCTACCCTTATGGTAATTTTACATTGTGTACATATTTTGAAGCAACATGTACAAGGGAGCCAAGCTATTTTAGAGGGGGTAAACTTGTACATTGTCCAAAAATTTAAGACACTTTAGGGGCATTTTAGGGATTTCGGCACATTTGTAACCTAAGGGAAGGATCTATTAAAAAGTGGACTTTGCCTACGTAGCCTAAGAAGGATTGTGATGATGACATGTGGCACTTCTAATAAGTAGAAATGAAGGACATTTTGGTCTTTATAAATAAGAGTGAAAATGACATGTGACACCCCTTTTGTTTTTTAAAAATACAACAAAAAAATTCTAGTACAAAAAATATAGCACAAAAAATCTAGTACAAAAAATGTAATACAAAAAAATATAGCATAAAAAAATCTAGTACAAAAAAATATAGCACGAAAAAATTCAGCAAAAAAAATGTAGTACAAAAAAATCCAGCACAAAAAATGGAGAAAAAAATTTAAGACAAAAAAAATTTAGCACAAAAATATAGTACATAAATCCAGCACAAAAAAAAAATGTTATACAACATAGAAATACAACACATTTTAGTAGATTTTTAGTCTTCATATTTTATATAGCAATATTGTACTCAAATTAAAGATAAAAAGACGCTCGATTTTACGGTGAAATTTTTATGAAAAAATAATGCCGTATAAAAAAGTTATGAACGTTTAAAAAATGGGGGAGGGGTGGAATATGCATGTGCTTTGTATGTGGAGAGAGAAATTCCATAAATAAGATTTTCTCAAGATATCATTGCACTCCTCCTTTCTCCTACACTTTGATCTTAACCGTTGATTTGAAAAATGAATGGTTAAGATTTCTTCTCATCATACTTAGGCAAAATAACTTTTTATTTGATCTTACCTCTTGTAACCTATAATTAAGATGACATGTGAAGAGTCTTGTAAATTGATTAAACTAGCAGGGTGCCCGCGCGATGCGGCGGGAGCGACACTTTGCATTGTGGTACTCGTTTTTGGTCATTTTACTTATACGTACAATATTTATTATAACATCATTTTGGTGGACATACGCCGTAGGCGAAATCATTGGTTAGTCCATTATATTTTGGTATGTATCGTATCAGTTGTTTTGGTTATTATCCTCAATCGAAACCAAAACTAAAGTCATCGGTTGGTCTATTTTATTAACTAACTGGTTTTCGGTTATCAGTTTTATTATTTGGTTAGATTGACGGTTTTTTTGGATCCGTTTAATCGCCAAAACCAAAGTATGGCTAATACTTTTACACACTGGACCACTAATCCAAGTGGTTTTTTTGTTTTTTTATGACGTACAACGTAAATTTGAAGTACATATCTAAGGATAGCCCAAGTCATTAAGACATCGATGAGTTGACAGTGTGTAAAGATGTGTGCTCTACTCGTACTACGTCGATTATTTGATTGTTTTCTTTATTCTTTGTTTCACTTTTTCTTGTAAGAAACAAATTCAAAAATCATTTTAATTTCTTTGAAAGTTGAAACGAATGACTAATGTACCTTTCATTCAAATGCACAATATTTTTCATACCGTTTTTTTAAGAAGATCAATAACCGTCAAATGTAGCACATGTATATATATCCATTTAAACAACTACAAAATTACATATTCAAAAAAATATACAAATTGGTGACAAGTTGGTCATCAATAAATAATCAGAATTTCACTACATGCCACACAAACTTGTGGGGAAGGATTCTCACTCGGTATAAATTAAATCAAAGTTTAAATAAAAATTTGCCTCAACACAAACTCAAAATGACGTCAAATGCTAAAAGCTGAAATTACCAATCTGCATCTCCAAATATACATACATAATTACTGCACTTCAGACATTCGTTTAAAGTGCATCGGAAATCCATTCAGATGTGGCTTTTTCGATGTCTGGTTCAATCAGTTGAGAAACAGATATTGGAGTAACAGACACTTGTTGTAAAACAAAAGAATTTTTTTTAAACATCAAGCTTGTGCTTTACAATCATTAATGTTGAAAATACTGATAAAGAAAATGCAATATTCTACCAATATTATTCAAGAAACAACAAGATCGTTGTGAAACTGATATACTTACAAATCCGTTCTCAAGGACTAGGACTCTGAAATCGAGATTTTCATCTGTCTCTTCCTGGTTGCTGACAAGAATCTGCATCACAAATCACAATTACGTTGCATCGGGCTGGCTGGGGTGTGCTCGCTGCGCCGATGCGGCTGTGTTCGCTGGGTTGCGCTGGCTGTGGCGTTGCAGATGCGCTCGCTGCGCCGATGTTATATTGCCTTTTCTTGTCCTCAATTGCAAGTGCAGCCAAAGCTTTGTCCTGCAACCAAATACACCCAATCATTTTTTTTGATTTTTTATCAACCATGCGCAAAGTGAAATGTTGCAATTTTTAGAAACAAGTGAAGTACAAGTTGTGTTAAACTTACAGGTGGAATTTTTTTATTAACCATGCCACTGCGCTCGCCAGCTGCCATCGCTGCGCCGCTGCGGCTGCGCTCACACGATAGAAAAATACCACTATTAGAAGTCAAACCTAGTACCTTCAAAATTCAAAGTCAAAACAATTTATGTTGCATTTTCAACGCGGTTTCTATTGTCAAAGAACTTGTATGTTATTAATAGGGTTATTAATCTCTATCACTGAATCTAACAAGCCAGCGTCAAATTTTTAGATAAAAAAAATGCAGATTTGACCATCAAAGTCAAAACAAAAGTACATTTGACTATAGAAACAGTAATAAACATTACCTCAACTAATGCACTATATCGTGACGTGGCGCGCATGTCACCAACTTCTTCAATACTTCTACCACAAGTGCATACGCATTATCCGAAAAACTAAAAAAACAATCAGTGTTAGCACAACACAAATTTAAAAGAAAAAAGACTTTTCACTGAAAATAAAACGATACCATTCACGTGCGAACAGTGAGCAGAGAAGACGTAGTTCTGCTTGTGGCAAGTTTAGCAAAATAGTGTGAGAGTCGAATTCTGTAATACCACCAGAAGATGCGGGCTTAGAGGTGCTTTCGGCTTTGGGTGATTTGGAACCAGATGATTCTTCAGTTTCGGATACACCGTGGTCAACCGGAGCTTGCTTGCTTTCAGCGTTATCAATGACGACATCTAGCAAGTTGAGCAACTGTAGAAAAAGGGAAGAATCGCGTTCAGTGTTACAACATTGAACATTTAACGTATTTGGAAAAAATAAATATTTACTACCTGCTCAAGATGTGCAATACTCCTAAAATAAATATTTGCAACACACCGTGACACCAACGGAGGTACACCTAAAACAAAACAAAAATATGATTTAGCATCTAAAGGAAAATGGTGCACAGCCCTTTGACAATTGATATTATTGATAAGATCATTACCATCAAAGCATTGAGGACGAGAATACATAACATGACTCTTGCAGGCATAAAGTCTTATATGACGGCTCAGAAGTATTCAAACTATTCCCAGGCTTTCTTATATCAAGCATCAATAAATCCATCAAAATTTTCATTACAAATGAACGGGTTTCCGCATGAGCACATAAATTTAATAGCAGTCTCTGGAGTAGTGGTTTGTATGGTGGCTGCACAAATGCAAAATAACACACTGAATAAGAACATGCAAGCACATATGGTATTGAATACGATTAATAACACAACCTTCGTAATAAAGACTTTTAGTAGTTTTGCGGCCCCTTTTTTATAAACGTTTAACTTTACCCATTGTTTATGCAGTTAATACCGGTGATATATTGGTTATCGGTACCCATGTAAAATATCGGTGTGAGATTTCGTTACCGATATTATCGGCGATATTGACTGATATATCACCGAATGTGTATTTTTCCTAGAAATGTTACCCGCTGCAAAAAGTAATTCATATAACAAAATAATTAGCGGTAGACGATGTATGCGAGAGCTGGTGCAATTCCTAGAACCCCTCTTTCAACAAAACTCCCTGCCCAATTTCTGTCAAGTTGTGTCTCACTCGGCTGCTGCTGTTCGGATATCTGCGGTTGTGAAAGACGATTAGGGATTTTGTATAGAAATATAAAAACGGACCAGCAAGAACTAAAACCTGAAAAAATTACATCACAATGTCTCGAATGTTAAAATTTATTCATAAGAATATCGTATTCTTTATAAAAATAGTTATTTTGTATTCCGTATTTAAAACTAAAAACAAAATTAACAGATTTGTGAGGGAGATCAACCCAATCACCTCCAGTACCATAGTTTTCAGTGAGGATCTTGAGTTTTGCATCTTCTTTCCGTCAAAAGTAAAATTAACATTCAATATCACACATATATGAAATTAAGTAACCTGGTTCAGTAAAGGTGTACCTATTTTCAAAAGAAATGTAGGCATGAATGTAACCTATCATCAAAGTCGCGTAACATTAACTGACAAAAAAATGGCTGTATATCTCTTAAATGGCTGCAATTCACACCATACACACAATAAAGTTCGATTACGCTAATATATGGAACATGAGGTAATCAGCTGATCTTTAGATTTATTTAAATTTATATTACCTTTATCTGGTAAAAAGCATCCACTGATGGAACGATCTGAGAGAATTGCAGCTTCAACAAGTGCATTATCGGAAATACGTACTCCATGATGCAGTTCATATCTTTCATGAAGTCCATGAAGTATGGGAAATTGGAAACTGTATCCTCAACTGTCGGTTGGTCAACATAAAGTTATTGAAAACGGTGTTCCAGTGAACGATCTTTTTCGATATATTTACGATACTAATCTAATGTTGTTGCACCAATGCATCTCAACTCTCTACGACTAAGCATCAGCTTCAACAGATTGCCAGCATCCATTGCACCGTTGGTAGCCCCTACAAACAGATACGCACTTTAGATCATATTTAGTATATTTCGTATAACAAAAGATTATCTGGACTTTAATATACCAGCCCCAATGACAGTACGGATTTCATCAATGAAAAGAATATTCTGGCCGTCTGATTCTGTAACCTCCTTGAAGACTGCCTTGAGTCGATCTTCGAACTCTCCACGATATTTTGCGCCAACAATAACCACGTATGATAATACATATCATCCTTCCTTGTTTTCATATGTAGAAGCTGCCTGGTAACATAGTTTGCATTAGCAAGGGTAATTTAGTCATTTTTAGTCCTCTTTATGTCTCATGAAAATTGAAATATTGAAATATTTTATGTTATTACACCTTAACCAGATGGATAAGAACCGCTTATTCAGCATTTGTAAGAAGGGTACTCACATGGTTGACAACTCACCTTGGGGATCATGTCCACAAAACATAAGAAGAAACACGTCTGAAGGCTTAGGCTGGAAGTTGGATGATATATGAGCGTGTTTGCATAAGAACGTGAAGAACAAGCCTCTAATAGTCTCTTCTTCAACAAACTCCATTGTGTGCTCGGTTTTCCAACCACCCAAAACACTATATAACACCAAAATGGGATTTTAATATTTCAGGGATTAATTAAACTTAAATGGGGGAATTTTACCTCAAAATCAATGGAAAGATCAATGCTAATAAACCGGCAATACCAAGCAAACCCAACCTTCACTGAAATTAACCCATAAAACCATGTTAAGCAAGCTCGAATTAAGCGTTTCCCTACAAGTGCAAATAGAAAAATATTGGATTATAAGAAACATAGGTCTAGAATTTTTGTAAGCTTTATACTTACAGGGTTTGAATGCCATAATTGAAACTCAAATGAACATCTAAATACATAGAGTCCTACTAATTGCATCCTAGAAAGTACACTTTAAATTATAAAAAGGAAAAATTATATAATAATAGAGAGTGGTAACATCACAAAAACATATTAACCCATAAGTAATAACCTTTTTCAGTAAAAATGGTTGCTGGTTTAGGATAGTAGTTTTCAGCTCCGGTCTCTCCAGAAAGGTGACCTGGATCAAAATCAAATCAAACAATTTAAATAAAAAAATTAAAAAAATGCAGCATTGAAAGAATGTAATGCCTCTACTGAACCAATTGATGGTAGGGGAACTTTTTCTCCATGAACACAATAACTTAAAGAGACCATTTTTCATATTTCGACTTTGAGATATAAGTTGTAAAAAAAAAAAGATTAGATGGTAAAAAGTCAAAAACTATCACAAGTTAATTTGAAATATGTACAACAAACTACACATTTATAAAACCAAATTTAAATAGCCTTTTTAAAAATCTCATCATTGATCAATCAAAATATTAGTTTGGTTGAATCATTAATCATACCTCAAAAAATACATCAATACTGAACAACATCATCATGAATTCATAATACGCCTCTCCTGTTGCAAATAAGAAGCAAGTGAAGGTTGATGAAGCTCATTCTTCCTTTTTTTAAGCATAAGATTAAGTAGTTCTTCATACACAGCCACATCAGCACTACGCCTCTCCTTTGCACACTACAGATCTGTAAACAACACTTGCAGGCTGTGACAAATCAATGCAACAAACCCTAAATTCACAAAATCAAGCCCATAAAAAGAGTAAATTTCAAAGTTCGTCCTTTATGTATGTCTAATATATCAAATTATGTCCTTTATCTTTAATAAGCTCAGAAAACATACTTAATGTTTGAAAAACCATTCAGGTTATGTCCTTTACCCTAAACCTTGTTTGTTTTCCCAGTTAAGTTAGGTCATGTGAGAAGCACATGAGGGCATTAATGTCATTTACCTACCACCTACCAATTACACTCCATATCTTATAAAAACCCTAAACCCCAATTTCACCCACCATTGTTCCCCCAATTGCTCAACTCGTCCCTTAGGTTTCTTCACCGATTTTGAAGACGATTTCAACGACGAAGCAGAACCATGTCTCAATCGGAGACTTGGTACATACGAGAAGGACTTGATCATGATCAAGTGATGCAGCTATACGGTAATGAATCCCAGATTTCTTTCTATAAACTTTTAATTTTCTACATTACGTTACTGATCAAGTTCGAAATTGTTGAATAATGCAGACGGATTCCCTAATCTTTTCTCCTTTCGGATTCATCATGGTGGTAGGTTAACACATCCTCCTGGTCGCACTTATGTTGGAGGTAGGATTAACTACGTTGACCTAATTGATATCGATTTGTTCTCTGTCCATGAGGTATCCTTAATGATTAATGAGTTAGGTTATTCTGTGAATGATGTTATAATATACCATTATCTTAACCCTAAAAAAGATATGGATAATGGTATTGAGGAGTTAGGCACTGACAGTGATGTTTTAAGGTTGTCTGCACATGTTGAAGAGCATAAGCTGATCGAGTTGTATACCACGCATGGGTTAAGTAACATAAAGGATTATTTCAACCCACCACTAAAACCTCAGAACCCTCTTACTATAGAAGAGATAGATGATCCTGGACCTTATGCTCTTGTCCCAGCATCAATAGTCTTTAAAAGTGTAGGCAACCATTCTAGTGAGGGGGGACAATCAAGTGTGTTGGGGCAGTCAAGTAGTGTAGGTGGACAGTCAAGTGTGTTTGGGCAGTCAAATGTGTTGGGGGCAGTCAAGTAGTGTAGGTGGACAGTCAAGTGTGTTTGGGCAGTCAAGTAGTGTGCTGGAAGAAGATGATATTGGTGACTTTGATTTCGATGATTTCCTGGAGGATAATGTGCATGATCAGCAACATCAAGATAATGTGCATGATCAGCAACATCAAGATAATGTGCATGATCAGCAACATCAAGATAATGTGCATGATCAGCAACATCAAGATAATGCCCAGGATAGTGTGCAACATCAAGATAATGCCCAGGATAGTGTGCATGATCAGGAGGTTTCCCAGGATAGTGTGCATGATCAGGAGGTTGCCCAGGATAGTGTGCATGATCTGGAAGAAGAGGATCAAGAAGATCAAGGTAGTGAAGACAATGATAGTGATTTTATTATTGATGAGGATAATGCCATGGTAGATCCTGAGGTTGATATGACAGATTATAGGTTGAACATTGATTTAGAAATAGAAGACAATATTGCAGGCAATCATCAAGATATAGATTTGGGAGATGAAGTGTTAGATAATGATAAGTTTCCAAGTGGCTCAGATTCTGATGATGTTGAGACTAGCATTAGGAAACACCACCTAAGAAGCATTAGAAAGGAACATGAAAACTTGGCAAATTTTTACTTAGGCCAGGTATTTAGTACCAAACAAGAAGGCAAGAGGCTGATTAACAAGTATGCTGTTGAAAATAAGAGGTGTGTTAAGATTGTGAAGGATGATAATTCAAGGGTAAGGGCAGTTTGTCATGGAATGCTACCAGATTTTGAGGTTGATGATAATGGTGTCCATATTGATACTCAAAGAAGCAGAAGAGGGAAACAAAAGGTGGCAGATGTGCAAGGTAAAGGGAAACAAAAGGTGGCAGATGTGCAAGGTAAAGGAAAAGGGAAACAAAAGGTGGCAAATGTGCAACGTAAAGGAAAAGGTAAGATCAGGGGTTCTAAAGTAAACAAAAAAAAAAACAAGGAGGGGGCTGATGTGAACAACAAAGACAAGGAAGGGGCTGAAGTGGTAAATGTTGGTGGAAGGGGGAAGAAGACAAAACCTGAGGAATATTTATGTCCTTGGGTTTTGTTAATATCTAAAGTTAGTGGTACTGAATCTTGGATGGTCAAAACATACATAAGTGAACACAAATGCTGTCAATCTAGAAAAATTAGGGCTTGCACAGACACCTTCTTGTCTGAACAGATGATAGAACAAATTGAAGAAAATCCTAATATTCCAGTTACTGCTGTGCAAGAACAGTTCCAGAGAAGATATTCAATTGGTGTTTCTAAGCAGAAGGCATACAGGGCAAAGACAAAAGCAAAGAAACATGTTGAAGGAGACTACATCTCACAGTATGCTTTGCTAAGAGACTACATTCTTGAGCTGAAAGATAAGAATCCAGGTTCTACTGTTAGGTTAGAGGTTGAACCACCTTCTGATCATAGGGAAACAACTAGAAAGTTTAAAAGGATATATGTATGTTTGGGTGCCTTAAAACAGGGTTTTAAGGCCATTGGGAGGGATCTGTTGGGTCTGGATGGTGCATTCATGAAGGGACCATTCCCAGGTCAAATACTCAGTGCTGTGGGTATAGACCCTAACAATGGAATATACCCTGTATGCTATGCAATTGTAGAGGCTGAAAACATCAACTCCTGGACTTGGTTTCTAGAACTGTTAGGAGAAGATCTGGATCTGCACAGAAACTCAAACTTCACATTTGTATCTGATAGACAGAAGGTATGTTTAGTAATGTTGTGTCTTTTGGTCTTGAACATGTTTAAGGGTTAGTTTATGTCTTTTTAAAACTTTTAGTGGTTATGTACTTATGTATTAAGTTGAACATGGAATGGCTGTCTTTTGAACAGGTTTTTGGGTCAGTCTTTAACTTATGAAGTGTAATGGATTATGAAGTGTTTGGTATGATATCCTAGTTGGTTATGCACAATGTGGTTTATTTACAAAGCTTATTGCACATTGTCATGTGTTTCGGACATGTCAGAGATTTACAAAGCTTGTTGCACACTGTCAGGTGTTTCGGACATGTCAGAAATTTACAAAGCTTATTGCACAACTTCTAACAACAATATACCACAATTTTCATTACATGATGTCAAAATTACATTAGATACCAGCAGTTACAGACCAAAATTACACTAGAAATACACTATATAACAAATGAAACATATCCAACTGATAATCAACCACTTCTTCAGTTTCATAACCTCTTCTTCACTTTCTTTGACTCTGACCTCAAGCTTGTTCTTCTGTTCTTCAGCATGGTTCTTTCCCCTAAGTAGTCCAGGTATGATGTCAACACACCTTTGACACCTTGTATCAACCCAACCAATGAATCGACAATCCGAGCCCTAATTAACACAGACAGAACAAGTTTCAATTTCAGGTATAAATTAATTACAAAACCCTAATTATCGCATACCTGATCAGGACATGCATAGAAACGACGGCCAGGATTGCGATTAGTCCAAGATGTCACAATTACAGCTTCTTTCCCGCATTCACATAGCACCATTGTTGTTTTCTCTTGCACGATTGCGTGTATTTGAGGGTGACTTGCAGGGGGGACGAATTGGGGATTAGGGTTAGGTATGTGCAGATTGAAAGATGGAGAAGAAGATGGTGGGGTTTAGGGTTTTTATAACAGGGCAAATTAATTGGTAGGTGGTAGGTAAATGACATTAATGCCCTCATGTGCTTCTCACATGACCTGACTTAACTGGGAAAACAAACAAGGTTTAGGGTAAAGGACATAACCTGAATGGTTTTTCAAACATTAAGTATGTTTTCTGAGCTTATTAAAGATAAAGGACATAATTTGATATATTAGACATACATAAAGGACGAACTTTGAAATTTACTCCCATAAAAATCATTACAAAATTCGAAATCAAAACCATGAGTAAACCATAGGGAAAAATTATTAATCATAATCCAAATAAAAAAACACATTAATAAATAGAACTAAATCACAAATGCTTAACAAAATTAAACAGGAACTCACATAAGACCAAACTTCTGAACATCACGATACTAAATCCACGAACCTAGATTAAGATTAATCATGAACAACATTCCAAATTGCCTATCTGAGCACAAAAAATTAATCGTGAATTTTGATTCACCTTTTCCCGCCCCTTTGGCTTCCAATACCTTATCATGTCGCCGTTTAGAGTTCATCACCAAAACCCTAGAAACCGGCAGCAAGAAGGTTGGACCCTAGAAATTGGGTGACTCTCGCAACGCCATCACCATCCTTTGAGCCTTCGTCCCAAATCTCAGCCGTCATCGATGTCACCCTTGGTCGGCTCCTTTCTCTCCCATTCTCTCACTCCTCTACATTTCTTCACTCCCTCTCCATCTGTTTCTGATTTTCTCTCTAACTCGTATATGTGTGTATGGGGAATTCAAAATTTGAATTTCTTCTGAAGCATCTACTGTGCTTGTTTGTAGGTAGGGTAGTTAAAATGTTTTCAAAAGCAATGTGCTTTGAACGGTAGTATAATGAGCTTTACGTTTGTAGTGTAGGGAGGAAAACTCTAGTTTGTTAAAATTGAGGGATTAAAATATAATAACATGAGAGGATTAAAATGTAATTAGTGTTTAAAAGACTAAATTACCCTCATTTTAGGGGTGTATCTATAAATTAAGAGGTGAAAAGTTCTTATTTTTTGGGTATCTTAAAATGTCCCTCCCTCATGCATTATAATATAGTATAGATTTATGCATTGTTTTAATTAAATAAAAATTCAATCACAATTAATTAGGTGATGAATGTTTATAAGAAGTTTATCATTTATATGGTATTAATTTTGCTTTTTTAATAGTAGTTTTTGTATAAGAGTTTTAATTTTGGTTTTAATAAAAGTTTTGATGTTTTTGGTTTTTAATATTCTTTCAATGTCAAGAGAGTGTGTGAAGACAATCTCATGTTTTTACTTTTTTATTTTAGTACTATTTAATAAAAATTTTGGAATATTATTAAATCCTTTTAATGTCGACAAAGGTTATCACTTGGGTTGCTGGTCCAGTGCAAGGCAAAGCCTTTCAACACACTTAAGTGTGAAGTCTTGGATTCAAGTCTCACAAGAAGCAAGAAATTCGCCGTAAAAAAAGATCGACAAAGGGTGTACTATGGTTTTGAAGAGTAAAAAAAGAGACTAATATGTAGGCATTTATATATAATCTTTGTAACCTTTTATATTAAACCAAGTTTTATAAAACCATTTTACAAACATACCGAAGGGGTTGTTTCGCCAAATCATCAAACCTCATCTCATGAATTCACACCAAGTCACGGCTTCTTGCCTACCATCGTCGGTTTCAGTCTTTGCAATCAAAGAGCAATCCACACGGCCATTAAATGGGATGAATGCGACATTCAATCTCTGCTCTACCCTATCATACAATTTGATATGGTTTTTAGTTCCGCTGCAACGCGCGAGCATTCTACTAGTATCTTACTTAAGTCCGTGTCAAAGTGAGGTAATACTAGTTGTGGTAAAAGATTAAGGGAAGTGGGGTAATAATACTAGTTGTGGTAAAACATTAAGATAATAAAATTAATATATCATAAGCATCTTTTGTGTATTGATTTGTATTGACATTAATTGTAATGTACTAGCTATGCATTGTCATTGTCTTGCTTTTTTTAACATTGTTGTTATTTTTATTAATATTATCCATTCACTTTCTACTTAAAGAATATAAATTCATGTGGTTGTATGAAAAGCTTGTAGTTTTGTTACAAGCGAATAATATGCAGTTAAATTGGTGGTGAAATTTGTAAGAATTGTACGGTTGCGATGTATCATATAATATAGATAGTACGACAGATAGATAGATAGATAAATACGAGTAAATTGCTAAAATCGTCCCTGATGTTTGGGTATGTTTGTCATTTTCATCTAAAACAACTTTTTTAGTACCATATAGTTCTTCACTTTTGCGATTTTTTGTCATTTTCATCCAAACTTCTGACTTTTTTTTGCCAAAATCGTTCATGAGATTTGGGATTTTTTTGTCATTTTCATCCAAATATTTGATAGAAAAAAATAAAGCAAATTGGATGTTTGGATGAAAATGACAAAAAATCTAAAAAATGAAAGACTATATTGTAAAAAAATTGTTTTGGATGAAAATAACAAACATGCCCAAATCTTAGGGACGATTTTGGCAATTTACTTGATAAATATATATAGTATACTAGTTTTTTGGCGACTACAAAGCTAGAAGTCATAAAGTTAAATGTTTAATTATTTCTTAATACGTTAGATATCCTAAGGTGCAAACATAAACAAAATATGGATGGCCTATGATGCATTAGATGTTAGGCCAACTAAATTTAAGGAGGCAATATATTTGACCATATCAAAATATGTCCTAACGGCTCTCAATCAAAGTAAAACAAAAAAACATTCGGAATTTCTATTGGCTCACTTGAACCCGAGCAAAATTGGTTCTTCTTGGGAGCTAAAAGAAATTCCGTTGGTTAGCAAATCTAAGAACACACGTTGGTGTTGCTACGTCTTGTGATTCCCATCTAAACTTAAATCACAGACAAAAACGCAACACCATCGTGAGTTTCTAGATGGAACAAGGAAAACACGAATCGTGCCAATGACTCAAGGGTGGCGTAGTCGTCGCCGCCTGATTTTTAAAGAAAATGATGGGTTGTTTTTGGTGTTGTGTAACCCAAAGACGAGCCAAAAAGAAGAAAGGCACTTGTGATTTTATAGAAACAAAGGAAGAATCGTTCCCTGGGTTTTCTCTTGGAAATGGTAACTATTTAACCTTTTCGTTCGTTCGTTATAATTTGGTTATGAAAAATAATTGTATAACTGACACGAATCTGTTATGCAACGTGTAGATAGCTTTAGAAGACGGTATATAACGAAAGAGATAGCCAAGTACGGAAAAGATAACATTTGTTCACAATTTTTCACATATGAAGACTTGTCCAAAGCCACCAACAACTTCAACTACAACTCGTTGATTGGCGAAGGCGGGTTTGGGAGGGTCTACAAAGGCCACATTGCCAGCAAAAACATCGTACGCTCCAAACTCGTCCTCATGATCATATCTTAGACAAAAAAACACGTGTTTTAATTGGTCTTTTAATGTTGTTTTTCGGGTTGTTTACAGGACGTTGCTGTGAAAAAGCTAGATAGAAATGGTTACCAAGGCAACCAAGAGTTTCTGGTGGAGGCTTTGTTGTTGAGTCTTCTTAATCACGCAAACGTCGTTAACTTGGTCGGATATTGCTGCGATGGCGACCAACGGATTCTGGTTTACAAGTACATGCCCAATGGTTCTCTGGATGATCATCTATTTAGTATGTATTTAGTGATATTTGCATGGTTTTCACTTTGCGGGTCCCACTTCGACGCGTTATGAGTTATAACTAATGTTTGGATATTGTTTGTTGGTTAAGATTGGGGAGCTGAAGAGCAAAAGCCTCTAGAATGGGACAGAAGAATGAAGATTGCGATGGGAGCGGCCCGAGGGCTCGAATATTTGCACGATAAGGCAGATCCGCCTGTGATCTATCGCGACTTAAAAGCTTCCAACATTCTACTAGACGAGGACTGGAACCCGAGGCTTTCTGATTTTGGGTTAGCCAAGTTGGCGCCAACCGGTGACCAAACTCATATTACAACTAAGGTGATGGGGACTTATGGGTATTGTGCGCCTGAATACGCGTTGACCGGACGGCTGACTAGAAAATCCGACGTATATAGCTTTGGAGTGGTGTTCTTGGAAATTATCACGGGTAGGCGAGTCATAGAGGGTTCAAGACCAAGTGATGAACAAAATTTAATTGCGTGGGTGGAGCCGTTGTTAAAAGACCGAAGAAAGTATCATTTAATGGCGGACCCGTTGCTCGAAGGGAGATACCCGACAAAGGGGCTTTATCAAGCTTTATCGTTAGCGGCAATGTGTCTTCAAGAAGATGCCACCAAACGGCCCGTGATAAGCAACGTGATCAAGTCTCTTAAGTACTTAGCTTGTGAGGATAACGAAAACCGACCAATAGAAGATAATCGCGATGGTGGTTCCGAGAGAGATTGAAAAATACCAGGTGTAGGAAACAACCTTTAGAAACATGTACATTCCAAGTTCCATTTTTTTCATTACACTTAGATGACGAATTTTGTAAATTTGTTATGAAATTTTGTCTCGAGATGTTTACATTGTTCGTGACTCCACCCCACGCTCAAACATTTTCTACGCACTTAACATCGTCGTGTCATCATCGATGAACAATGACTGAAGCCATAAATTTCTAGTAATTGACTTGGTACACTAATGCAACTGTTTGGTACAAACCTTTAACCACACTTGGTCTAATATGACCGTATTGGATCGAATTATGCGTTAAGTGTCATCATATGTAGATATATAACATCAAATCAGAGTGGCGCAGCGGAAGCGTGGTGGGCCCATAACCCACAGGTCCCAGGATCGAAACCTGGCTCTGATATGGAGAAAGGCTTTCTGCTACCGTTTTTTATGTGGCATTCGCCAAAATGTAAATCGTATGGATTTATTTAATTAAGGGAGGTTTTAATTTAGGTTGATCTTATTTACTTACCCCTAAAATTTATTCATACACCCTTTTCCGTTCTATCTCTCTATATATACTAGGGAGAATGCCCGTGCGATGCACGACATGCATAATAGTTATTGTTTGTTCGTGATAAGATGTTTGACAGTGCTTGACAAACTAACCTGCGAGATGACTACTAACCCGAGCAGCGCGTTATTTAATTATATTAGTAAACAGAGTATTCCATGCGTAAGTATAACGATCCGACTTGAAACATCTATCGCCAGCTTGTCCTAAAAGTTTCTGTACAGGGGAAGAATATAATTTAACCTATGAACCGTTTACTCCGGGGGACCCGCTGGGTTCAGGTTGTTAAAAGTTTCTTTGTAGATGATGTTTCTTTGTACCAGAGCATTACGTCGGAGTCGTCAATTTACACCATTCTGCTCGTTCTCTGTTAGTGTTAGTTCATCAATCGTTTTATTCTACACTCTTCACTAACCTAAATTTGAAAAATAGTTACGACTTTTCGTGTTAAACTTCCCCTTTCAAATGTAGAAACTAATATAGTTGATGCTATAATTGTTCCATTTTCCAGTTCTTTTATATGGATAATCAAAGCTACTACAAAAGTTGTACTCTTTTCTATCCCAAAACACATGTGCATGTTATTCAAATGTCTGAATAGAGATCCACACATACAAAAAGAAGGCTCGAACAACAGCTTTTGTATATGTTTTAAGTTCTTGCAAGAAAGGCTTGTTTTACATGTCCGGACATGTGAAGGCCATCTTCGTGCATTGGCCTTGATCCTAACATGTGTCGCTAAAACATCAAAGCCGTTGTAAACAAACCAAACATCCAACAAACCGTGAGTACATCTATAAACAATAATAGTGAGTATATCTATATACAAATCAAACATCCAACAAACCGTTGGTGAACCTTTTGATAGAAAGTTCCTTTATTTTTATTTGTTAATACATATATAAAATAACTAATAGAGTAGGAGAACCGTTTAACTCGCTCTATCATAACACCTTCTTTAAGCTCTCCAACTCCTAAATAATCACACATTTAGATCGCTCATATTGCATTACTAATGTAGAATGTTTGTTTTTTCCAATTGAAGAAGTTTGCTAGACAAACTATTAATCCCTTTAATAGTTAATCCACATCTCGCAAGATTTTAGATTTATACACAAATCGTGTACCTTTCACGACACTGCTTACCAATACGACTGAGAAGAGACTGTGTTATGAGAGACCATTTTGAGGGCCCATCCATATGTTTTCACCAGCTCAAGGACTTTTTCATCCTCCTACAGCGAAAAATAATAATAATGATAATAATAATAATAATAATAATAATAATAATAATAATAATAATAATAATAATAAAAAAGAGACCATAAAAGATGTTTTGATCAAACGTGTCAAAGAGTAGGAGGGGATGTGGTGAAAACCTCATGAGTCTATGGACCTTTAATAAATTAAGAACCTTTTTCCAGCGATGCAGACATTGGACTTCAGATCTATCAGAAAAATACACAGCTGCAAACACCAACTTTTATAATTGATTTAAAAAAAACATTCATGTAAAGCCCATGAATTCCAATCCCATATAAAGCATAAGAAAACCAATAAGCTGGTGAGAGAAACAAAAAGAAATTACGTTGTATAAATATGTAGGGACCAAAGTCTCATATGGATCACTGAGAATAATCACTCCATGAACATTAATTATTGGAAATTTCAATAGCAGTAACTATATGAAACCAAACCATTGAAATCATATGAACATTGAAATTTAAAATCAAAATGACTCAATAAGACGGGCACTATTGCCTTTTTTGTTAGACTTGAACTCGTACCACTTTAATAAGAATAAAAACACGTGATACCACTAACCAAGACGCCATCGGCTTTTTTTAGTTATCTAATATACTTTAATGATTGGCATTTATTTACTTATTGATATACACGGCTCCTTATAACTTATCATTTCTCTCATTATATATGTGAGAATGACATGTGAGACAGAACCTTTTATTTATGTGCGGGTATAACTGAACCGAACTTAACTATGGATTGGGAGTGGCTGGGGGAGTTCTTGAAGGGAATAGTGAAGCCTGCGGCCGCCACCGCGGTGGTCAGGGCCGGCTCAACCATTTTGGTGGCCTAAGGCGAAGTAAAAGCTTGTGGCCTTTTTCGTCACGTCGTCTACAGGGTACGTTTAGCCAATCCCGAATAAAAAAATACTAAAAATGGAAAAAATTCATACCAACCATTCCTTGTGGCCTTGAAACCCCTCGGTTTTAAGGTTTTAACTAACTATACGATAATTTATCAAAACTACTGTCTGTAGAGTAATTAGGAAAACAAACCTTGATGAAAAACACCGGCTGTGTGCTGGGAATTGCGTGTGGTTTCCCAAATAGAGTTCAAAACAGGTTCGGTTTGAACCAGATCAGGAACATTGTTAGGCACAAAACGTATTTGATGTTGCCCATCTGCAAATACAAAAGCATAATAAGTTATAAAAGAACTGAGAATAAGTTATGATAAGAAATTGGCTCCTGAATAATTTGAATACCATAAAATGATGAAGATTGACTTCTTGAGTTAAAGTGGATAGTTTCTTTTTCTTTTTGTGGCTTTCGGCGACGGGCATTGTGGTCAGAAAGCCTCTGGTGACAGCTCCACTTCTTCCCATCAAATTCTGACAGCCCGTGAAATCTTTAACAGTCATTGGAAAGCACAATTGTGTTGTTTTAGAATTGGTTGGAACGGGCCGGGTCAGGTTGACCGACAAAGATTTGTACCCATCGTAACAAATATGAATACATTAATAAGCTACCTTTTACAAATAAACAATGTAGGACTGTAAACACTTTTAAATTATACTTCAGCTAACTTTTAATAACCAATTCGCTTTTATCTTAAATTATTTGATTTGATTTGACCCGTTACATATGAATACAAAAACATAGTTATTAGTGGGGGTTTTCAGTAAAATGTAGCCTCTGTTACCAGCATGAGTCAGCATACGGTTCGACCATAACACATGGATGCAATATAAAGGTTCTTTGACCATTTTTCATGCAGAATGAACATACAAACAAAATTCTTCATAAAAAAAGTAAAAAAAAAATCCCAGCAATTACGGGTTTTACTATTACGGTTCTACCTTCACGTGGGTACTCGGGAAGGCGGATGTTCTCAAGGTTTCTTGTGTCTCGTCCATTATTTTACGCCTCGGGATACTCAAAATGAACGCTTGCAACTAAAAAAAGAGGTAGATTAAATAGGAAACGGGTCAAAAGTTTCCCAACGTGCACCTTCAATTATTTAATTTAAAAATTAGATGATTATAGAAGTTAAATACTTTTTGTAATTGTATTTTACGCTAATCATCTACATAAAAGATTAAAATGTTGGGATAAGAAAGTGTTTCGGGTCAACCATTCCCGTCTCAATCCACACCATAAATTACCCGTTTGACCCATTACCCAACCTATTTATGTGAAAAGAAATTGATACTGATCATGGTTTGCATATCACTTCCCTGTTTTAATCAGAACAGCAAGAACCAGAACTTGAACATCTATCTTGAACAAACAAAGGTTCAGGTTTCCTCGATTGTGGAGCGGAGCCGACCGGAAGAACGATTTAAGTATTTTTTTTACGATCTAATGAAACAAAACAAACATACAGATGATGATGATGATGATGATGATGAAAAGATTCTAAAGTAAAATCAAACCTGTATGAAATCACAATAAAAGAACCTAAATTACATCAAAAAATTACAGGGATGAATGGTAGAACAGAGCAACAAATGTGGAACCTGATAGGCTTCAATTGCCCTAGGCTGGGTATAGTTGCTTGAGTGTTATCTTCGTGTATCTCCCGTCACCCCCATTCTCCAACAGCATCTAGTGCACTTGCCATCACAATTTGATATCGATTCCAAGCCCTATCAAAATCTGCATCATGATTGAGGTAGTTGTGTTGAAAAAGTTATTAGTTCGTATCTAAAGAAATCAAAATGAAACGAAGATAATCACTGATCGAAATTTTTATTTGGGTTTACTCACCTTCCGTGAGATGGTCTCAAAATCATATTAACAAAACTGAAATACTGGTTAGTGAATTCAAAACTTTAACTATAGGATAACCGAACAAATGAAGAGTAAAAGTACCTGGCGTCATTGAAGCAGTGGCTAGGGTTCGAAAGCTTGAATTAGAGGAATATGAAGATGGCAATTCATTTACCTGCATCACAGGGACATTGAATCAATTTAGGGCTATTAGAGTAGATGAATCAGATGAAATTAAATCTGTGATACGTTTTGACTTGATTGAAGACGAAGATAAAAGGCTTTCGAAAATTAATGCAGGAGGAGGGTTTGTCAATTTTACCCTCAAATTCAGTTACTCAAATGCCTAAATTAATGAATTTCTTTATAAATTTTATTCATTTTAATATTAATGCAGAAATACAATTTTGCCCTTTTTACTACCTACCTAATTAAATGTTGTACCATAAGCATTATAACTTACTTGAAAGACACAAATGTATTAACTAAATTTTTAAGTATATATAGAATATAGATATAGATAGATATAGATTATTAAGTAAATAAAATGCAATTAATAGGATTTTTCTAGGTTGGTGCATTTAAAACAACCATAAATTTTGGTTTTAAAATAGAACATATAACTAAACTTATATTTTTAAGTATATATAGATATAGATAGATATAGATTATTAAGTAAATTAAATGCAATTAATAGGATTTTTATAGGTTGGTGCATTTAAAACAACCATAAATTTTGGTTTTAAAATAGAACATATAACTAAACTTTAGAATATATATAGATATCTACTAGTCTAAGACCCTGCGAGTTTCGCGGGTGGCTTAACACACAAATATATAACTTAAAATTGTTGAAATAATCATTTGAAAGAAATAAACGTTCAAGTAAGGAAACCATCTCTCTACCCGCGGGTACGCAATGTATCAAACGACATGAGAATCATTTGTGTTATGTTCATAAATAACACGACGCGCTGTCAACCTCTATTGGCATTTTTTGACCGAACCGTTAATAAGTCACCAAGAATATGGAATTTCTTGAGTCTTTGACCATCTAAAGTGCAGTTTTAATCCAACTTGGGATCACATATGCAGAAAAACATATAAAAAATAATGATTACAATAATAATTGAAACAATAATAGTCGGCATAACGTCACCAGACTTGCCTTTCACTCTTAAATTGCATTTCATGATTTTTGGGCTGACGGCATGACATATTGTAAAAAATAGAAAGCCTTATTAGTTGCATGTGGTTGAAAATATTTCTTTAATGATGCATTCATTTCCGAAATTGCATGCTATAGCCCTGAGTTATAAAATCATTAATAAAACAACAATTAAGATAAGCCATCCTAAAGAAATCTAAATTCTAAAGTGAAGAATGTGAACATTTTACCACCTTTTCAATATGCTTTATACATGTTATGGAACATGAGCCCTTTCTACCTTTTCCACTGATTTTGTGAGATCCGGTACAACATCACCTACATCCAACAAATTTTGGTAGAAACTATCCACCCGATGTTCTTTCACCCCCAACAAAGGCTTGCATTGCCTGAAACAATAGGATCTTGCATGAAATCAAGAGCCTTCGTTCACACTTCACAGAGGGAAATCAGAAGCATCCGTGCATATTATTATTGTCTGAAATATTAAAGCATCATTAGTTAAATCGGGACATTGGTGACCCTGCCTCGTAAAAATCCTCACAAAATTTCAAAAACCAAAAAGCATGATGAAGTGGGGCAAATAAATGTCTGGATACTCCGTGTTCATAGATCAATCCATCATGACACAATATTTAAAGATTATATGATTAATTTAAAAAAAAGTGATTCAAAAAGTTTTTTTTTATTGTGTTTTAAACAATCTAACCTTGTCACCATTAGGAAACAGTTCTCTCAACGCAGTCATCTGGTCCAAGATCTGCTGACAGTCTTAAAGCCGTGGTTGAGTCCCGGGTTTAGCTTTTTTTTTCTTGGTGGATTTTAGCGGGTTCCACTTCCTTTCTAGCATGTGAACCTGTGTTTAAACGGGCATGCTATGACCATTAGCCATCCACATACCAAGTTCTAATTTATACATGAGCTCATTTCCCATGTAGAATTCATTATTTTACTTTGTTTAGCTGTTGACCATTGACCTCAAACTACACCATATGTTAGCTAACAGATAAAATTAAACAAATAATAATAATAATAATAATAATAATAATAATAATAATAATAATAATACATTTTCCTCTAAATTCAGTTTTTAGGAATAAAAACGATGGAGACTACTTCTACAAATCTAGAACTTAATGACTTGGTTATCGGGAAGTTGGACATATTTCAATCATACGACGCCTTTTATTTGCTTCAATCTTATCTATAAAGTCGCTAATATAATCGCAAACAAATGTAAGGCGCTCGATTAGCCACCCAGCCGTCACCACCCAGACCCGCATATTAATATATTGATGCTAATAATCATAAAAATTATAACCATTACATATAAAAATCACACAGGGCGCATTAGTGACCATGTGCTACACAAGTTATATGACCATGAATTAGAAAGACTACTCAACTTTATTTAATTAAAGTGATCTATGAACATAACAAACAATTAGAATTTCTTCAAAATTTGTAAAATGCAATATATTAGGTGAAAGGAAAGAAAGATTCAGTCGGACAACAATGACATCGATTATTTTTTTTTAAATAATTTTTTTCTTTGTAATGATGAAAGGGGTTAGGGGAAATGATGAAAGGGGTTAGGGGAATATGTAATTTTAACATGAAAACTCTCGTAAAATGAAAATCAGAAGTGGTAATTTTTTCCTATTTATGAATGAGTCGATCTGAGTTGTGTTTTAAAAAAAAATGGGTCAAGTAAAACAATTAGCTAAAAGGGGAACATGCTTTTTAATATTATACCAGACTTGTTTTTGAATGATATTTAACATTTTGTTAAAGAAATAATTAAAAGAGAGAAAACGTGTTTATGGGTCAACCCAACCGACCGGACCCATTACAACATGCACGAAATATGGTTTGTTTTCCTTTTTTTCATTGCTCTGATCATTTCTCACAAAAAGCAGTTCAAGAAAGTTTAAAAACCTTACCAGTTTGGGGTAAACACCAGTCTTTTTCTAGTATGGGTCAAAATGACCCGCCAACACCTTTTTTGTCCATATTTTATAATTATTATAGATAATGGGAATGCCCGCGCGTTGCGGCGGGTGTCCCGACTGATATCAGATTCATTTATGACGTCTATTACGAACCACAACCCATTCCGGATTTCAAACATTTTATTTCATTCAATTAAAAATAGACGAAGAACGTATAAGGTCACAAGCATGCAAAGAAAATCTACAAGCTCAATATAAAGAGTTAGATTTATTAAACCGTAACAAATTTTCATCAAAACATCGAAAGTAGGTTTATTTACAACGTTATTGTCATAAATGATATTAGGGAGCATAAATTTGTACATATCCATATACTTCGATCCAATCTCGTTCTCAAATAATATACTTCAATGATATACGTCCATTCTATCTCTACCATGAAACTCAGATAAAACTTGGTAAGATACAAATTTTGAACCCTCTCTTCCTTCGTCTAAAGCAAATGATGAAAACTTTTATCAAAAAGGACATTAAGCCTTGGCCAATCAGCTGAACTAACAACAAACAAAAATAGTAATTAACCACTATATATATACAAAATTAACTTGGAGGCATCCATAAGGCAACATATGTATATACCACAATATGCAACGGTAATGTACTTCTGTTAGAAAGGAACGGAGAAAAATGGTAATACTACCTTTTTCAAAAGAATGAATTGTTCTTAAAATCTGGTCGAACTCACTAAGTGGCCGACATGGTTCGCCCTAATGTAAGCATCTCAAGAACGCTCAACTGGACCAGTAATGTTACCGTCGACAGTTTTTTACTTAAGTCTGACATTATCCATTTTATGAAACCGTTATGTTACCGTAAACCAGTAATGTTACCGTAAAATCTGAACTCACTCACCTAAGTAGTCGTGGAGCTCGAACCCAACATCACATCTGACGAAGACGAATCGTCTCCCTTAATTGGCGTATGAGGCCCACGCACGATGCATTTGGCTTTTGCACCGTATTCCAATGTCGATATTGTCTTATGCATTTCCTTTGGATCCGGGCTTGCACATAATATCATAAGAATCTTTGACTTGTCATCTTCGAACGAATCCTGTTGACAAATAGCATTTAGTCACCCATCTAGCATACTAATACATAATATAGAGAGATGGCATGAATAACATGCTGGATTTTTTTAAAGCAAGCTTGGGTCGGGTTGAACCCCCCAATTTGAGGGACCAGTTATAAAAATTCTCATATTGTATGTGGAGGGTTCTTAAATCCTAATTATGGCATGAATAATATGCTGGGATTTTTTTAAAGCAAGTTTGTTTGTGAGTGCACAAATGAAAGCAAACTTTGCACACTAATCAGAAACAAATTTCACATCTTTTGTTATAAGTTGTCTTTAAGCAATTCCAGATGGCCTTTTTGTGAGCTGAGAATTTAAAAAGTATATGTACATGTAAATGGTTTGATGTAGGTTAAATAAGAAATTTCCCAACCTCTTAAATCAATTTATTTTATGACATATTAGTTTGCTATTGTATATTTGTATTACTGTTTAAAATGGTCAAAAAGTCAATAAAAAACACAAAAGTGTTTGCGGGTCAACCCAACCCAACCTGACCCAGTCCATTTTGGTACCCTAAAAAATAACGAATGGGTCAAACTGTAACCGGAGATTCTGGTAAGGGCGATTTAAACAGGCCAGAACAGGATGAGTTGAGCTTAAACAACCTTTTTTCCGTACTGTACATTGATAGGTTTACATCTTGCTTATTAAGTAAGTTTTCAGTGTGTGTTTTGTGAGGCCCCAACAAACGAACAACTGTTATAAAACTAAAAGGGCTTACTTGCATAAAAAAGGCTTCTCTCACTGCATCTGTAGCATAATTTTGAGAATTATGGCAACTCACTCATTGGCTCGCTCAAGTTAAGTACGCAATTTGGCTCTCCTCATCTGACTTGAAACTATAAACAGCACACTTTAGATAAAGAAGTTGATGAAAGCTAAAAAATATCACAATAAAATGATTCAGTATATTAAAATTAAATCAAAGAAGCATCAATAACTACTTGGAGAAATCTTCTAGATGTCAAATCCGAGAACTTACTCATATTTTCTATAAAGAAATCGCAACACAAATAGAGCTCCATAACTTGTTGGTCCTGTGTGAACACATAACGAGCTTGTTTTTAGGTTTGCACTCGAGCTCGTTTAAGCTCGGCTCGTTTCAAGTTTGTTTTCGAGCCGAGTTTGAGTAGCTCGGCGCATTTGCACCCATACTTAAAAAATAAGATAAATAAGTCCCAGAAAAGCCTAGAATATATTCAAATTCACAAATAATTATAAAAAATAGGGTGGATAAGGGTGTATACCTCTGGTAAAGGAAGGGTGTATACCATTAGAAGACTAAAGATCACATATTACCCTGATAAAGATCAAGTAGACATTGACCGTGTACATCATAATATCACAGGTTATACAACTTAAGCTGGAAAAGTAAAAGAAGTATTGACATATGATATATGAAAATATAAACAACAGCAATACCTTCCGATCGGGTGGGTGGTGCCTTTTTCCATAGCAGAAGCAACAGCAAGAGCTTCTTTCTCACACGTCGTAACGCAACAAGAAGCGGTAGCTTCATGTCCGTGTATGGGCTCAATCGCTTTGCACATAAACTCCCCTGTCCTCAATGTCCTAGTCTTATCAAATGCAACGGTGTGACAGGAAAGAGTAAAAGATGTTGCCAGTAGGATCATCAAGAATGAAAGTAAAAGATGATTGGTCGGATGCCGTAAACCTTCTGCTTACCCAGTTTATCACCGAGCCACCCGAAGAACAATTGGTCAGATAGGGTTCCAACAAGAGCGACACCATTTACAGCCGCAGACACGTTCGGATGTAAGCTTTCCGACTTCGGAGAGCCTGGCTGGTGTTAGTCAATTGTTAAAACAAAATGAATATTGTGAAGCCAAGAAATTGGCAGATGTACGTAAATCTGCTGGTGATGGTATCGCGTTTTCACCAGTCCTAGCAACACTAAACGACACTCTGGTCAGGTGCCATGCTCCAATCTGCATCTTAATCCGAGTGACTGAGAAAACAAGCACATATCTATCAATTCAAATCAAACCAAACAAATACCAAACCAACTATATGTAACGTTAATTAGCAAGAAACATACATCACAACCTCACCCATCGAAGCCTAGCCAGTGACTGAAGATCTAGCGATTTCAACATTCTGATTTCAGTTTCAAGACCTAGAACCTGCGATTTAAAAGGAACTTGTTTCAATTTTAAACATATAAAACGATGAACCGATATATGCAATTCAAGGTGTTGATGAGGAACAAACTTGTTGAAATCTAAAAAGATGAAAATAAGTAACCAGCATCCTTGCTACAATAGACAGAATCAATCAAAAATCCTCAACAAATAGAGAGGAACAAACCCCTTAAACCAGGCACACGCCAGAGAAAGTAGAAGAGGCGGAGACCAAAAAAATCTTTGGACCGATGTCGTCGCAGGGAAAGAGAGTGGCGCGAATCAGATCGGAAGAGGTGGAGGAAAAGCTCCGATCAACGGCTGAGAAAAGCGCGACGGCAGGGGTTGTGGCGTGGGTGCGGAGGAGGCGTTTGGCGATATGCAGAGCCATCGGAATCAGAAAAAGTGGCCGGATAGATGATGGATGGTTTCACGGCCGATGAAGGTAGGATTTCTGTCTTATGGTTTTCTTTCATAATGGCCGATGAGGAACCAGAACATGAATCATTAGAAACGGAAGCATTCAATATGTAGGCTGAAATCCCCTTATTACCCCTATGGTGTCTTAAAATTTTGGGTGAAACCCCTCTAAAATGGCTTACACATCTTTGTACATGGTGCTTTATAACTTGTAAACATGGTAAAATTACAATATTGTACATCACTTCTCCTTTTTATAATAGTATATAGATAATTAATATGTTGGTAAAATTACGAAAATGATATAATAACAATAAATGATTCCACTGGTCGCATGCATTATAATAGACTTTTTTTTGGCAATATTTAACCTGTTGAAACCCCAGTTTCCCTTTAAGCTAGAGATTTCACTTGACCCGTTTTAACCACAGTTGCCAATTTAGCTAAAATTTTCATCTAACCCGTTTGAGATAAAACACAACTCAAATCAACTCATTTATAGGTAACTGAGTCAAACACCTCATCAAACAAAATAACATAAACCTTTACCTTCCCACATCTCCATATCTTCAGCCAACTTTTTGTAAACGGGGGTAGCAGACCAAACAAAATAACCACCAGGTCTTAAAAGACAGTTAAGCTCCAACAAAAGTTTTCCACTTGAAAACATACGTATTACATCTTTAAACGATTTTCTGTTCATAATTAAATCATTTTTTTAATTTTAATTCACCAAAACAAACTATTTGAAAATATAACCTTCAACGTGGCGACTCTGCAACGTGCACAATGAATGGCATCAAATACCTTAGGGTAGTCTTTGGGACTCTACCAAGAAAAATAATTAACATGAAACTGTATTTTTGCAAGTAACTTTCTTATGATAATTCAAACTAAATAAACTCTATCATAAAGAACAGGAGAATAGCAAAGCCCAAATTATTCATTTGTTTTGCTGAAAATAATTTGGGGGAATTTATGCATTAACAATACACTTTTGGACCATTTGGTGACCCCCTCGTACCGAATATTAAAAATGAACAAACCATGTACCTGTTTTCGTTCTGTGTACTGGAGCGTACTATGATCCCAGCCGCTCTGCCTCATAGTTTCATATTTTTGACCCGTTTGGGATATACCCTGCATTTATGTGAAGTTTGAGCATGTTAATGGTTGTTTTTGTTCAAATAAACTTATATTTTATAACTATACTTATTTAATTTACAAACATAATCTGGTTTGCTTACCTACTTTTTGTTTCAACTATCCCCATTCCCATTTAGCTTCTGATAGACTCAGGTAGAGAAGATACAACAGAAGAAGTTGCTGATAAACTACAATCCTGGCATTTAAGATGAAATATTATTAGTTTTTTGATAATTGATAGTCAAACACTTGGTTTTAAAAAGCGTAAGGCGCAAGGCATTACTACCAAAACTGACTGGGATCGGCTTGGGGTCAATACATAATAACAACATCAGATATGCATCGCCAATATCAAACCAGTCAGTTAACAATACAGGTCAATGAACAATCAACCTTACAAAAACATTTCTGAATCATATCAAATGATTTGTCACCTATTTAGATTAAAATCTTCAATCACGACAGTAAGCATAACAACTGAATAAACTCAAAATTTACCTATGAAGATAAGGGGGCATAATTTAATCCTTTAAGGTGTTATCATTATTGGTATGACACACACATTCAAATCGAAAGCCAATGACATTTAATTGCTGAAGACAAGCAAGTTATATTATAAGGATTTGAAACGTATTAAGGAAAAGGTTAAACAAACCTCTTTTCACACCCGTCTAAAAGAGGCTCAAGTGGAAGCAAAGAATGAACAGATAGAATCAGGCCCTTAATGAAGTCTTCTGGAAAACTTATTGTGAATACATTCGATTCCCAGGATGACACCAATTGTAGCAGCATCTTTCTTAGTAAGCATACCTATAAGCTTACCGTAATGTCCACCCACATCAATTAAACAAACCTGAGAAATATAAACATAAAGATAAGGTTAAAAATAAATTCATGCTCAGTCTGGGCCTGAATTATATTCATACAAGTCCAGTTGGCTGATAGAAGCAAGATACATATAATAATTCATTTTAGAGTAAAAAACAAACTTCTTTACGGAGATAAAACCCTGAATTAAAGAACATATACCACATTTGTCATCTTTAATTCATAACAGGCCCGTTCAAGGTGGAACTGAAGAGGTTGACTTGCCTAGGCTTCGAACAAACCACATGATTCATCTTCGTTAAGTTATGTTTTGCAACAAAATCATCAATTGTTCCCATAGAATCGTAAGAATTAAATCTGTTAACTTCAAAAGCTACAATAAAACCCTAGATCTTAGACAAGGAACAAATTTGAACTATTTTAAATCATTCTATCGAATTACTCTACAAGATATGAAATCCATAGTGGCTAGATCGAACATCAAAACCGGTTGGTTACCCTCCAACACCTGATCCACCATAAATCCCCTTTTCTTACTATGAATCGAACCAAAACTCTTCAATAAAAAACAATTAAATTCAAAATTTAAAACATGGGTTGACACAAAAATCAACTAAACAATCGATTAATTACCTTATACCAGATCTAAAAGTTTGACCGTATTAGGGTTTGTGAGCCGCAGATCTAAAAGCTCAGTTGCACCTCTTCTCCGTTGATCTGTGGTGAACACATGTTAAATCATCAAATTTTCAAAGGAAATAACCACAATCAACAACAAATCTTACCTTATACCAGACCGGAATGTTTGAACGCATTAGGGTTTGGGGGCCGTAGATCTAAAAGTGTCAGTTGCACCTCTTCTCCGTCGATCTGTGGTGAACACATGTTCATAGGAAATAACAACAGTCAAATCTTCAAAGGAAATAACCACAATCAACAGCAAATCTTACCTTACGGTTGTCGAGTGGTCGGAATGCCAACTTAACCAGACAACCACCATCAATTGCAGCCGAAGAAAGCAAAATCTCAAACAAATCTGGTGAAGATAGCCTTCGTGTTTCTGAATCGCCGCAAGAGAGAGAGAGAGAGACGGAGGCGGATAAAAATGAGGAGATTTGTGAAACGCTAATTTGTGTCCGTGTTTTTTTCGTAAAAGATCTTCAAGTAATTGATTATTTATTCAACTTTCCATATAAAACCATGAGCGTTTCATAATCGATTAAAGGGAATTGAAAGGCGCGTATATGAATTGAAGAACAAAGGAGGAGAATTGAGAGAATTCTAAATTGCCGCTCAAATAAGAATTATCAGCCTCAATAGCATTGCCACATCAGCAGTGACGTGGCAAAGTTATTTTGCTTTAGTATAATAGATAGATATGTATATACAGTAGAAACTCTATAAAATAATACACTTGGGACCACCAAAATTTATTAATTAAAAGAGTTATTAATTAATCGATAAATTAATAATTATTAATTTATATATTAATTAATATTTTATTAATTTATAGTAGAATACTTAGTTTACAAACACCTTTCAAGCTTCCACTTAATTATTGTATACAATACATGTATATCAAATGAACGGCCCAATTTGAAAGAAACCTTCAATCTTCCACCTTATTATGCTTCTTGTGTTCAATGTATCACTTTATGGACATTAAAAATATTTTCTATATAAATACAAGATCAAAATAGGTTAACACAAACAAATCATACACACAACATGGCTTCCCATCTTGAAATGAAAGACATCTTTAATATGGATGAAACATGTTTGTTTTTTTATTATTTTATTTTATATTTTGTACTTTAGTGATGTAATTATTTACATGTTTTGATCTTAAACAGGTTTGTTTTTTAGACTTCAACCGGATCATTCCCTTGCAACAAAAAACGAGATTCAAGGGGAAATTGATTTCAACAAAAAACAAAAGACAATTGAGTCATTTTTCAAGAAACCTTCATAAATCATTCATGTAATATGCTATATATAAGGAATTATTAATTTATATTTTATATGGGGTCTAAAGAAATTATCAAAAATGTATTATCTTATAATTTTAGCGAATTATTAATTTAGCACCATATCCCCGAGTCGGGACCTACAAAAAATATTATCTTAGAGAGTTTATTAAATAATCGAGTATTAATTTATCGAGTTTCTACTGTAAAGAGAAACCAAAATTTATTCATACACCCTTTTCCACTCTATCTCTCTCTATATGTATCTATGTATATGAAGAGAAAGAGGGAAAGTGTTTACCAATAAAACACCCTTAATTTATAAAGCTACTCGTCAACACTTTATGTTATTCATACACCCTTTTATGCTCTATCTCTCTCTCTCTCTATATATCTATGTATATGAAGAGAAAGAGGGAAAGTGTGTACCATTATTAACACCCTTAATTTATAAAGTTACTCGTCAACACTTTATGATACACTTCAACTCATTAATTGCAACTTGTTTACGACCCACCAAATGGTTTATGACCGGTTAATCCATTTACAGCTTGATTACAACCTAGTCATAATTTTTCAACCCGTTTTACTCATTTAGATATAAAAGTCGGGTCGCGTTTGTATTACAAGAGTTTAATTGCGACAAAATTAGGGTTCATGTCCTTCACCAATTAAATATAAAAGTCATGTATGGCTTCATGAATTACATTTGCTAACCATATAACTAATTACATGTCTGATATAGTCGGGTATTCGGTTTAAACAAAATATAATTATCAAATATTGGTTATGTTTTGGATATTATTAAGCCTTTAGGTTAGGTTTTACATATTAAACCTCTACACTCTCTAATAAATAAGGATATTATGTGTTACGTTTGATGATCCCCATGTTCCCGAATGATGAAACTTGCCCAGTCTGCCGTAAAGCATGCCTGGATAAATACGGGAAACATGCGTTACATTGTAGAGAGTTGTCAGGGTTTAAGTATCGCCATGACTTTGTTCGAGACGCATTAATGGATATTCTCAGACGAGCAGGGATCTCGGCAAAGAAAGATGCGCCGGTTAATTTTCTTACTGACCCGTCGGAGGGGAGATCCATCCTACGCCCGACTGACGTGCTAGTTTTTGGTTGGGAGGGCGGGAAACATGCTTGTGTCGATCTCACAGGTGTATCCCCCTAGCCGGGTTCCGGGAAAATGGGTTTGTGGCAGGGCAAGCGGTACTGAAAGCAGAGTCGAAGAAGGTGGAAAAGCACGCGAAAGCTTGTGAGGATAATCAGCATGCCTTTGTCCCCCTAGCGTTTGACACGTTCGGCTCCTTGGCGCCAGAGGCAGTTCGGTTCTTGTCTAGAGTTCAGCGTGTGGTCCACAACAACTTTTCGACCCCTCAGGGGCGAGACTTTGTTTTTAGTAGATTAGGGTTTTCTATTCAGAAAGGGATGGCGGCGCAGTTTGTTGCTCGTCTATCTGCAATCCTTATGTAATTTGCCCTGATGATTGGAATGAAAATGCCTTTACTAAAAAAAATTGATGTCACACGTATAATCCCTTAAAAATTAAGAAAACAACTGTTCAAATTCTTCAATTCGAGTTCTCCTCCATCTTATCAATTATATCCGACAAGCAACTTTTACAAACTATTTGGTAGCATTGATCGATTTTATTATTGTTATTGTTGTTATTATTATTATTTACACAAAATTTTTGAACCTAATTTAGATGATAAACGTAGTCTAATCTTTTACTTGGAATTTGTAAACTATATATAGGCTATTTGCCATCTAATCCGAACCGACATTATTTGAACCGTCATCGACATTCGTTTTTATGGTTTTCGATCGATGTAAAACACATGATATTCTTAGGAACATCTCTTTCAGTTACTATACCAAGTGTCGAGTATCATACTTGTAGTATAACAAACCGAACATATATAGAAGAAGTGCTCGCCGCAACGCATGAGGAGTCCCCTAATTCATATGAACCCTATGAATAACAAACAAGTGAATAAAGAAGTGTTAAATCGTTGCAAAAGTAGAAGTGATACAAGTTCAAATCCTTATTTAAACGTAAAAAAAAACCTAGAAATTTTAGAATCAAACAATTAACAACTGCAATCGCCCTTCGTAGATACGGGTATTGGGTAAACCCATTAATTTTAAAAAATTACTCGTTGGGTATATCCGACCAAAAATTCATTGGGTATCTATCACGTAACTACTAATCAATTACATTTTGCTTTATCACTCTAAAAATACGTCAAATAACTACAATGTACATAAATAAAATACCAAATGCATATAAAAACATACTCAAATGCATAGATGACAAGAATCATATATGCCAAATACATATTTAGAAAAAGTTAAAGAAATTATATCAGGTATACAATCACGTAAACAAGAACACTTTATATGGTAATCGGGTTGGGTAAACAAGTATATTATCAAATACTAAACCCATCCCAAACCCGAGAAACAAATAAAACCTGGTCCATACCCAATTATCCGACGGGCAGTGGCAAAGCTTGAAATTTCCAACCAGGGGGCGGAAGTCACCGAACCTAAAAATTTCTATAAAACCGGGGGTCGAAAACATATATACCAAAAAATTTTTATACGATAACTAAATACTCTCCACTACTAAATGAAAAGTTCAGGAGGTTGGCAAAGCTTCTCTCATGATCCGATCCTACACTCATTCTAAATACGTTGGGTTTCTGGTTTACCAATCAGGTTCGGATTGTGTTGCCTTCGGTTTATTCGTCTGGTTCAGATGAGTTGTGGGATATGGAGACAACGACGAAAAGACGTAGTTCGCAACAAAACTCAATAAAGTTTATAAATTTTAAGCTTACAAACATCCATAAAGCTCGGATCGAATCCATATATATAAAAAAAATTAGGGCTCAATTTTATTCAATGAGCACCCCTGATTTTCAGGCACAATGCAGTGAAATTCGGATGTTAGTAGGAATTGTTCTCTCTTCCATTAACAAAATGTTAAACCAATTGAACCCCAAATCATTAATGGTCCACATCTTGATTCAATCATTTAGGTTTTACGCCCAGATTAATCATGGTTTCTACAGCCAAGATAAAAGCTATAGATTTTTTCAGGTAGTTATTCATTAACATTCTCGGATTTGATGAAATTAAACCCATTCTCAAATTAATCATATATTCATGATTTGTTATACGTTGCCCACCAAGTGTTTGATGAAATGTCACAAGGAAATTAAACAGATTATGTGTGTATTTTCTTCAACTTTGTTGGGTGTTGGATTGTTTGTGTTGATCTGTTGGGAGAAGGTGCCTTTTGTGGAAATTATAATCGAACAAAATCGAGCATTTGCGTTTGATTTCACCCATGGATCCATCTAGAATTTTTCATCCTTTGTGGGTATTTTAAAGAATTAATCTTGGAGATTTTGTTACAATTTTGACGTTTTATGCAGGAAAACTCCAAGAGATTTGACAGAGGCATCACTATCAGGTGCCGGGATTTCAATAATAGCTGCTGTTTTCATTATTTTTCTGTTTGGAATGGTAAGAAGATTCCGTTTCGTTCACCTTCTATACATTTCATGCATAGATTCTATCTGGTTTCTTATTGAAGCATACATTAAGGTTTTCGTTCTTCTGCTCTTACGGTTTATGTTGCAGGAGCTACATAGTTATCTGACTATTAGCACCTCAACCGCTATCATAATTGACAAAAGTAATATCGAGGACAGCGTACGCATAGATCTCAACATCAGGTACCCTTTACGACAATCTTTACATAAGATAATACTATCATCGGAAGTTTAGTTTTGTCGCTAACATTTCAACTCAACATGTTTTATGCAGTTTCCCGGTTTTATCGTGTGAGTTTGCATCCGTTGATGTGAGCGATGTCTTAGGAACAGTGAGTTCAAATATTCTTAACTTAATTTCTCAACTGCTATTTGTTCCAAGTTACATGTCATTTTGTATACTCGGAAAGCCATTTCAATATTGCAGTTAGGCCTATAAACGAACCGAACGTTCCTGTTCGGCGGGAAGTTCGTTTATTTAATAAACTAATGGACATGAACAAAATTATTTGTTCATTAATTAAACGAATGAACACGAATGCACATGTTGTTCATTTATTTATGTTCGTGAACGTCCCTTTATGTTCATATTTATTTTAATAATAAATTCATATGGAGTTATATTTATATAAATATAAGCATAAACGAGGTTTCCTAACTACTTATATAAATATAACTAATTGGTAATTTGGTTTTCCAGTAATAAAAATTCCAATAGAACTTATCATAATTAATCAATAATTTTTATAAAAAAGCTACTTTAGGTCCATTTATGTTCAATTGTGTTCTTTTATGTTTGTTAAATTATGTTCGGTTAAGTTTGTTTATGTTCGTTTAGGTTCGTGAACTGTTCATTTAAGTTTTAAACGAAAACGAGCATGCCTATTTTCTTAATGAACAAATACGTACAAAAATATTTGTTCGATCATATGCTCGTGTTCGTGTTTGGTTAAGTTAAATGAGCCAACACGAACATGCCTGTGTTCGTGTTCATTCGGTTCGTTTACAGGCCTAATTGCATTACATGTGAAACAATAATTAACCATGGTATTACTCATGTTCTTTTGATCTTAGCTACAAGTCCTTAAATCGTTTTTCTTATATCTGCAGAACAGGCTAAACGTAACAAAAACCATTCGCAAGTATTCAATCAATCGGGATTTGAAATCTAATGGCTTCGAATTCGAATTTGACATTTTGCCATCACATGTGCTTAAGCATGATGAAATCGTTGACGAGACATACGGTGAAGGATCTATCACACTAAATTCACATAGTTTTAACAAACTCCTTCATGAGTAAGTGAAGTAATAACTCTTAAACTCAACACCGAATGATCGTTTAATGTTTAACACATCATATTTTCGTCAATTGCAGGCATCCAGTTGTGGCCGTAAATTTCTTTGCTCCCTGGTGTCACTGGAGTAGGCTTCTGGTAATGATTACTTTCTTCTCTTTTCCTTATTGATTGTTATCGGAATTTTTTTTTCCATAATTTGACATATTCCATTCTATACTTGTTACTTGTTTATAAACAAAAGAGTAAAATGTCATTTTCGTCCCTGAGGTTTGGCCAGTTTTGCGACTTTCGTCCAAAGGTTTGTTTTTCCTCATCTGGATCCAAAAGGTTTGAATTATGCCATTTTCAAGCGGCTCGTAACTCCATCCATTATAAAAACACCGAATTGCCCTATAAATTAACAAAAAAGACGGAAATACCCCTGACTTAACGGAGAAAAATGGATGGAGTTAATGAGCCAGATGAAAATGGCAAGATTTCAAACCTTTTGGATCCAGATGAGGAAAACAAACCTTTGGTTGAAATTCGCAAAACTGGCCAAACCTCAGGGACGAAAATGGCATTTTACTAAACAAAAATATTTTCGTCTTTGCTCGTTGGTCTCATGCTTCAAATGGCATGCTTTAGTCATGTTAGATGTTTTAAGTTTCTCACGTCTTTTTCACGCATGCATTTACGTTTCCTCTCACGTCCGTCAAAAACCGCTGAAACCATAGTTACTAATAACTGCAGTTTTGCTACCATGCACGTCACTTTATAAACTGGTTTATATTCTACTTATTTTTATATCTTAGAAACCCGCGTGGGATAAAGCAGCTAAAGTTATGAGACAAAGATATAATCCGGAGCATGATGGTCGTATAATTGTTGGAAGTATTGACTGCACTCAAGAACCGGACTTGTGTCAAAAGTAATTATATGCTTTTCATTCCTACTAGTTTATAGTTCCTTTCGGTTCATCTTCTACCGGTCATGATTTACTTTTTTTTTTGGTTTCAGGCATCACATACAGGGTTATCCGTCAATTCGCATCTTCCGTAAGGGCAGCGATTTTGGTGCTGTTGGGTAAGTTATCCTTTTTGCTACACATGCCAACTTGTTTGTTATCTTGGGTTGATGTTTTTAAAAGATTTCCCATTCGTCTTGTTTCTACTAGCTAGTTTAATCATAAGTTATTTTAGTTCGAGTTTTTTACCTATGATTTGTTTAGACCATCTCCGAAGCATGAGCCCGTAGGGCGCCTTGGGAAAGGTAGGGGTGCAAACGAGCCGAGCCCGAGCTCAACCAGGTTCGTTGGTAGTTTTTCAAGCTCGAGCTCGGCTCGTTTACTAGACAGCTTTAAATAAGGGGTAAATATTATTAACTATTAATAAAAACTAATATTACACTGAGGCTCGACGAGTCTGACGAGCTTCACATGCTAGGCTCGAGCTCGGGTCGATAAATAAACGAGCTTTGTTGTAAGCTCAAGCTCGGGCTCGATAAGGCTTAGCTCGGCTCGTTTCGGGTTTTGTCTCGAACCAATCTCGGGGAAGCTCGCGAGGTGATCGACTCGTTTGCACCCAAGATATGCATAAGAGGAAGACGCCCTTTTAGGAAATTCCCGTGAACAAGGGTGTGAACGGATGCTATGTGAGTATGTGCCTATGTGTGGGGCCCTTTAATTCCTTTTTCTTTTATTGTTTCATATTTAGATGGAGTGCATTAATGACTTGAATGCCATATGCATTACTGTAGATCATGTTTATTTTTAATTTTAAATCATTTTAAATATGGTAATTGGGTAAAATAACAAAAAATGTGTATTTCTCTAGTTTTAAAAACATTACATTCTATAATATTTTACACATTTTTTATTTTTTTTATACGATATGTCAATTTATATATTACTGACAAAGTATAATAACTAGATTTTATTTTTAGAAATAATTTAATTTGGTATAAGAAACAATTTGATTACGAAAAATAAATGTAAAAAGAAGTGATAATATGGAAATGTAAGGATTTGCAAGGATGTTTGTAGGGTTGGAGAGAAAACGAGTATTTTTGAAGAATGAGTGAAAATCTGATGTGACAGCTCATTAGGCGCGTTTGCGCGTGTTTTTTGAGGTTTCGCTTATGTCGCCTAAACTTTTTGTCGAATCAGGGATAATCTTGGTATGAAGGTTCATGAATCATATTACGGAGATCGAGATACCGATAGCTTGGTTATGGTAAGAAAACTACAATTTCTCTGGAACCGTGTTTCACTATTTGATTCTTTATTTGATATTTCGAATTCGAAATTCCTTTCAGAAATTGGATAGTTTGGTATCGTCTATTGGATTGGATTCCGTAACACATGATTTCATTGATTATGCGACGGTTAGAACTGCACCGCATCAAGAAGGTTGTAGGATTGAAGGATTTTTATGGGTCAAGAAGGTAACTGACTCATGAACATAAAATCATGGGTGTACGTGTACCCACATGGAATTAGGGGTGTGGATTTCTGGCACAACACAAAATTCGCGGGTTAGGATTTAGTCTAAACGGGCCTATGTCAGTTTCGGGTCGAACCCGCGAACACGTTTAGCTAAATGGGTCGTGTTCGCATCAACCCACAAATACCATGTGGGGTTGAACGGGTTGTGTTTGTGTCAACCTGGGAATACACATGTCGTGTTCGGGTTCATGTGTGTGACACATTTTTCGGGAACACGACAGGTTTAGCAGTCGTACATGGAAGCGCATGTACTAATATATGCACACAAATGGCTACAGAAAATGTTTTCTTTGTTAAAAGGATAAAAGGTTCAAAACTGTTGTTATTATATAAATCTTGGATATATCCGCCACCCCGTGAAACTAAGGATAACGATAAGCTTACGCATTGTTTTACTAATATGAACTAAATCTCGTGACGCTCTACGCAGGTTCCAGGAAATCTGGTCATTACAGCAAGTTCAAAATCACACTCGTTTGACGCTTCACGGATGAACATGTCACATGTGATTTCTACTTTATCTTTTGGTCCGTCAATTACTCCAACGATGATGAGTGATATAAAGCGATTAGGACCTTACCTTGGTGTAGGCCACAACAGGTTGAATGGCCAAGCATACATAACCAAGCGAGAAGATCGCGCAAATGTTACAGTAAGATCTTCAATACCTGTTACCAGGGTTTGTCTACCAAGGGTTAAATTCCTAAGAAGCCATAAGAATTAGACATGTGACAATCATTAAAATTAAAGGGGGGGGGGGTATAAGAGTAAATTAGACTATTATTATTCAATAATGATAAAAATACCATGTTCCTGCAAAAGAAAACATCATATACCATTTTTATATGCAAAATATAACACCATGTACTATTTGTTAACTATAAATAAAACACCACGTGCTACTAATAAAACACTACATAATGAACCATTTGTTACATACAAAATAAAGCACCGTATACATGCTACGAATAAAGTACCGTTGGATAAACACCAAAAACACATTTATACCCCTATATTATTAAAATCAATCACTAAAAGTAAACACAATTTACAAAAATGCCACTAAGCCGGAAAAACACCCTTTGTAGACTTACTCTATACGAATCTTTTCGTTTACATATCTTTATGCATCACATACTCATGTATACAAGTTGTTATAGATCGAGCATTATCTTCAAGTTGTGAAGACGGAGGTGTTAGGGTTATCTCATAAGTTGATTGAAAACTATGAGTATACCGCACATACTAGTTTGATACATGCCAATACCATTCCCGCTGCAAAGTTCCATCTAGAGTTTTCTCCTATGCAGGTTTATAAATCAAAGCCCGTTTTACGTTCCGTTACACAATGGTTATAAACTTATGAGTAAATTACTATTTGAGTCCCAGTGTTTTAGTGGTTTTAACCTATGCAGTTAAAGCGATCCAAAATCGAATAGCGGTCAAGGTCTGCTATATGATATATAGGTTATAGCGGTGGTATAACGGTGATATAGCGGTAATTTTTATACCATGCATAATTTATGTATTTTTATATATATATATATATATAAATATATCATTGAAAATATTAATAGTAATATCAAAATTCATAGTAATATCGTTCCATTATCAAAAACCTATTGCAAATTAAATACTAATAGTAACTTTGAAGTATTTAATTTAAGAATTAACACAATCAAACACCGTTACTGCTATAATCGCTATAGGCCACCGCTATAGCACCGCTATAGCGGTATTTAGCGCCGCTAATAGCGGAACCGCTATAGGCCACCGCTATTTGGACCGCTACACACCCTGAGGTCCGCTAACCGCTATAGCACCGCTATTGACTGCTTAGGTTTTAACTACTTGAATCCAAAATCAAAAAGTTTAACGCCCTGAGTCCCTAATCACTCATTTTATAACGTTTTGAGTCCAATTTTTAACACTTGTACTTTTGATTTTGGACTCAAGTGGTTAAAACCACTAAAACACAGGGACTCAAAACGAGTGGTTAGGGAATCGGAGCGTTAAACCTTTTGATTCTGGACTCAAGCGGTTAAAACCACTAAATCACAGGGACTCAAAAAATAATTTACTCTAAACTTATAGTTGGTTTCTAATTCCTGTATCTATTTTGTCATCAGGTTTTAATAACTGAAAACTTGAAGCCGTTTTCTCATTTCATCACCAACCTTTGTGCCATTATTGGTGGTGTATTCACGGTATGTCTTCACTCGAAACCATAACTGTTTTACATAAAGTAACACCTCGCGTACGACTTACGGCTGAGCAGAAAACCGATTAACCGATCCTAAAACGAAATAACCGACAAAATCGACCCAAACTAATGACCAACTGTTCGGCTGTTTGTTCGGAAACCGAGAATTACGGTTGGTTTCGGTTATGTCTCGTTCCTAAACAGAACCGCACCAAGACCGAAACGGAACCACACCAAACTTGTTTATAATGTTTATTATTGGATTTATGGCCCAAACTCATTATTTGGGCCAAAAGGCCCAAAAGTTTTGGGCCCAAAGTCATTTATTTGGGCCAATTTTTGTTCTCGGGCCCACACATTTCATGCCCATTTGTAAAACCGAAAATCGACCCATAACTGAACCGAACCCATACGTAATATGGAAAACCTAAACTGAATGGTTTTCTAAAACCGAATTGTTGGTTTTGGTTTAGATTTAACTGAAAATCTACCCAAACTGACCTGTGCACACCCTTAGTGTACGTAAAGCTCTCGCCTCGAGTCTCGCGTTTTTTTTTTTATATTTATTTTACTCATTGACTTGCTTCTTTTCCTTGTGTACGCGCTTTCAGGTTGCTGGAATATTGGATTCGATTCTTTACAACACGTGTAAACTTGCGAAAAAAATCGAACTGGGGAAAAATTTTTAGATCAGATCCTGGTGTATACCAGTTGGTTGATTTAATTTTCCACACATTTTTGCCACAGAAATCTAGTATATCAGGTCAAGTGCTTTAGTAGTTATTCCTTAGCAATGACCTACATTATGCAAAAAAAAAATGGTAACACCGAGCGGTTAGAATGACAGTTACGACAGTTAATTTTTTCTTCCTTTATCCGTTTTATATGTTGAACGCTCTTCACACGATCGTTGTTTTTGAACTCTTTTTCTTGGACTGCAAATATACTTGCTTATTTTCTTGAATTGCTTCACTTACAAATATTGTTCACATACATATACATATATACACACAAACGCGCACAAGCGGCTTAACACAATTACCACGAATTTATTTAACAAAGTGTATGGATAATAAACACAACAAACTCAAAAATCTTAAAGAAGAAAGAAACCACCCAAAGCTCCAAAAAAGCAAAAGAGATCCATGACCGTTGAAGATGCACCACTTGGAGTAGGAGATGGTGGAGGGTTTTCGTCCGAATGAGCTGGAGTTGGGGCCGGATTGAGGTCGGGTTCTGGTGCACTTGGGGCGGGTGGAGGTGAGGCAAACTGTTCACTGGTGGGAGCTGGCGGTAGAGTTGGCGGAGATGCAGGTAGAGGTGGAGATGCAGACGGAGATGGAGATGGAGTGTCGGAAGTGTGGTTGCTTCGGTCTGCCAATACGATAATCACCACTTTCTCATGGTTTTTGCAGTGATCTACAACCCCACTGATGAAATAATGAGGCCCGGATTGGTTTAGCGTGATCATAGTGTGGCCGTCACTGTATTTTGCAATCGGTGAGGCTGTGCTGCAGTTCTTGTAGTCGGCTTCGGTTACTTGGAGCACTGAGTCCTCATTAGCCTGGTAGTTAAATACTATATACAAACAAAAAAACCTATCAAGTATATGTTACACTACTACCAGATGGGCATTTGTGACCGTAAAAAAAGTTGTAAATTTAGTGACAGAAGTCATATCGGTCGCACAATTATAAGTTGTAAATTTAGCGACAGAAATCACAACGCTTGCACAAGTATTGACATCCAGCAATATTTTGCACCCGCTAGAATTCGGTTACAAACAAGTCGCAAAATTTGTGAATGTTTCATTTCGGTTGCAGAAAAATGGAAAACAAATTATAAATCAAGTCTTAATACAAAAGTTATCACTGTTCAAATACGGTCACAAAAATATTAGTTTTAAGTTGAGTTTTAAATGTCGGTGGAGAGTTGGTTGAAAATTTTGCGACGGTTTCAATCCGGTCATAAAATAGTCGTAAAAAATGTGAGTGTTTCAATTCTGTGGCAAAACTGTCACAAACAATGTAAAATAAGAAAAAAAAGTTTGATTTAAATTTGTCACAAAACTTTTGATGCAAATAACATGATAATAAAACTTACAAACGGTGTCTCCCGTTTGAAACCGGCCTTTTTGCGCCCATTGATCATAGGAGGATGATGCTGCAAGGCTCCAGTCACCGGAACCACCAACCTTGAACTGGTATGCATAGCCGGTTTGAATCGTCGTCAGGAAAAGACTAAAAAGCCCTAGAAGGGTCAGCATTGCAAAAGCAAGAAAGAAAAGGGCAAAATGGGAAGGATAAATGAATGTTTAACATGAAAGGCATAGTATAGGGGTATTTGTAGGAGTAGAGTGAATCTCTTCTTTTCTTGTAATGTAGTTTCTTGAGTTGCATTGCAAAGCATAAGGAGTGCTTTTGTGTTTGAGGTTTTATGCTTTTCTTTACCACTGCCAAAAACACAGATGCTAAAGGCTTAATAATCACTTTCACACATACAGATGCTAAAGGCTTAATACTATATAGGCCACCGGTTAACCGACCTCGTTAGCTTTTTTCGAGTAAATTACAAAAATCGTCCTTTATATGTATGTTACTTATTGCAAATTGTATACTTTGTCTTCAATTATTAGAGAAAACGTACTCGATGTTTGCAAACTCTTGCAAGTTATGTCCTTTAGCCCTAACTCAGTTAATTTTTGGGGTTAAATCTGATCAAATGAACCCCACATGACGGTATTTTTATGGTTAAATCTGACCAAATAGAGCCCACATGACATTAAAATGACCAAAATACCCTCATGTAGGGTCCATTTGGTCAGATTTAACCACAAAAATTAACTGAGTTATGGCTAAAGGACATAACTTGCAAAGGTTTGCAAACATCGAGTATGTTTTCTGTAATTATTGAAGATAAAGGACACAGTTTGCAATAAGTGACATACATAAAGGGCAATTTTTGTAATTTACTCTTTTTTTATTTTATTTTATATGTAGCGTATATAATGCATAACAAATTTCTGATTGACCCCTGAGATTTTAAGTGTCGATCCTGTAGATTTTGAACTTACTTAGGCTTGAGGGTGTGGTTGGAGCCCTCTAGGGGCTTTATCAAGCCATGTCAGCGCCACCTAGGATCCAACTCAACCATGGAGTCCCCTTTAATTTGTATGGTGTGGATGGAGCCCCATATTAAAGAAAAATTAAAAAAAAAAAGATTTCATTGGTGCAAAACAAGTGGGCCCCACCTATAGCGCCCCTTCTCATCGTTACCACCATGGAGCCCCCCTATAGCCCCCCCCCCCTACCCCTTTGAGTTGGCGGGGGTGGCGCCCCACACCCTCCAGCCTTAGAAAAGCTCAAATCTACACGTGTTTCTTTTGAAAAAACAAAGTGAAAAAAACAAAAAATCTGAGTATCAATCCAATTTAGTACCTTATTCTTTCAAAATGGTTGTTGAACATCTTATGTTCTTTTTGTGGTCATATGACTACATTTTAGCTTTTAGTTTTACCGGTTAAAAAGACAAAGTATCATTAGTACCATGATCCGACCTAACTCGACCTGGGACGTCAAGTTAAGCGACATTCGATCATCGAAAAAACTAACTGACCCGATGAAAATAATCCTGGGTCTGCCATGCCATTGGATACACATATATTAAAAATTTATGTGGGCATGTTTTTTCCCAGACCTAGTAAGTGATATGTTGAAAATGACGAGAATCGAATAACACATTTGTACGTAATATTTAAAAGATAATTGGAAGTAGCGTGAGAGGGAAACATAAGCGGTTATATAACTATCTTTGTTATTACATTTTAAACATTAAGTACATGTGTATTATGTGGTACTTATGATTTTCAACAAATTTTTGGTTCTAAATATGTATTTGTGTGAAAAAGATGTTAATATCTTAAGTTTTCATATGACAAATCTATTTTCATTCATAATGGAAATTCCGAGAATTGAATAACATATATTTACGTACTGTATAAAAGATACTTGGAAGTAGCGTGAGGAAAACATAAGCGGTTACATAACCGTATTTGGTATTACATTTAAAACGTTAAGTACAAGTGTAGTATGCGATCCTCATGATTCTCAACAAATTATTGGTTCTAAATGTGTATGTGTTTGAAAAAGATGTTTATATCTTAATTTTTCATATGACAAATCTATTTTCATTCGTAATGGAAATTACATAAAAAAGAAGGTATACGCGCAACAAGCTGTGTTTCCATCTATTTTTAAATAGCAAAAAGGGAAATTACAGCTGCGTCATGAAAATAAATATATTAATAGAAATTTCATTAATATATTTATTTTCATGGGTTGCGACTATCTTAGCTTTACTATTAGTGGGATTTACTGAGCATTATGATGATATTTATTTTCATGGGTAGTTCATATAAGATGCAATTATAATACTTCGATTATTACTAAATATTAATCGGATCACTTTAGTTGTCACACACCTTTATTTGTGTTTTAGAATTAGAACTAGAATTACCGCTTCAAATGTGTAACCATTGTCATTGAATTAAAGTGAAACTAAGAAAGCTAAAGCTTCAAAGTACAAAGTTAGCATCTTTATTTGTGTTTTAGAACTACCGCTTTAAATATTTAATATTATTGTCAATGAATTAAAGTGACACTATGAAAGATAAAGCTTCAAAGTTAGCATCTTCTATTTAGTCAAATGTTAATTTATTATTTAGTGATTACTTATAATAAGGGTCCATAGTTACATGACTAAGTAAAAAACTTTACATGCTATATTTATTATACACTTAAAGATATTATATGTTAAATAAGAAGTTAAACTTATTTATAAATGTTAAGTTGTTACCTTTGTATTAAGATTCAAAAGACAAGTAATAATTATCATTATAAATAAATAATAAGTATGAATAATTGTAATTTAATAATTTAAATGTGTTTTAAATCAAATGGTGGACTGAGAAAGAATGTAGAGGGTGGAGAATACGAAGTAAGAAGTGGCGTAATCTAGGAGTTGCAGATGTAGGAAATAGATTGGAAACATCACCCTAATCAATCAAAAAAGATCAGGTGGCACTATTCTTTTCGTTCCCCCTTTTAATATACAGATAATGTACGTTTTAAAGATTATTAAGAAAAATGATATATTTAAAAAAAAACATCAATTTCAATTAAGCTCTCTACAGATCCTAAACATATCTTTCTTGGCCAAAGATCAAATAGGAAATATGATCTATGTAGGAAGTGAAAGAAGCTAAAGTGATCAAAGCTTTACACATGTATTTTTAAAAGTGGGCGTTTAAGGGTGTTATTGTCATAATGCATTCATTTAGTCTTTAACCAAAAGAGATTCAATTACCATAATTGTAACTAGTCTGATATCTCATCATCATGCAATTCAACTGCATTTTTGCGATTCTAAAAACCTAATTTTATCCTAAATTGATATTTCGTTCAAGAAATTGAATCTTTTAATCATTAATTTTTTTTTTATTTTTAACGGCGATTCCAAATTCTGAAGACTCTACAAGTAGGTTTAATCTGAAATCTATATTTTTCTCTTAATCATATGAGGTTGTTCGAATTGCAATTCGTTTTTTAATAACAATAATAATAACAGAGTAAATACATGAATGGTGAGTATAACATCTTAATTATATTACAAATTCAATTCAAAGTTATAATAAATTATAAGTTTGGTTCAAACATTTTCAAATTTCATTTTAACATTAAATCACCTCACAAACATAAATCTTTCCATAAACATCTTCACGGATCAACACGAGTCACGTTTCATATTTCCTCGTACGCCCAAGACACATGAGATGATTTAACATAATCACCATTCACAACACAGACCATACATCTCACAATATTATACAAAGCTACAAACCAAATAACAATATTATATGAAGAAGCATGTCCCGAGCGGGTCGGTACTTCTACGGTGATGGATATGAACCTGGCCACATTTCGTGTTCTCCGCCCGAATCTTAGACCTGCAAACAAGAAGAAGAGCGAAAAACGGGGATGTAGAGACGGCCGGTAGGGGAAGAATCCCCTGTTTCCAGCTACAAAAGTGTTTGCCCCATATTCGATTCCCTTATAAGGAGGTGGAGACCTCCTTATATAGGAGATATGGGAAACCCTAACCTCAATAGGCCAGGCCCAGTTAGGGGTTGTCTCCACAAGCCCACAGCCTAGTGTAGTATATAAACTACAATGCGTTGGGCTTCGCGAGTTAGTACGCAATAATAATAATAATATTAATATGCAAGGCGATAAATAACGTGTATCCATTTGGGCCGGGTCAAGTACTGTGACACCCGTGTCACCGCGACCATCAAACAAATACCAAGCCGACGAAATATTGTATTTCATACTTGGGATCTTGTATAAATATGTGTATCTTTTGCACATATCAATTCTTGTTCAATTTCAAACTCTACATCGCTTTTTGGAGAATTATACGCAAACTGGTGCGTAAACGTACTCAGTTTAAATGCGACAAATACTCCAGAACATCAACATAAACTCAACATACCTCAAATAACCTTTACATAACTTAGAAATAAGTTTTGAAGGCTTTGTTATGGCAAAAACAAGTTAATTCGCTTACAGGGACTAAACTTGACAAACTGCGAAAGTATGCCAATTTGAACTGTAACGAACATTCTGGAACATGTCCATAAATTAAACATACCATAAATATCCTTTACATAGCTTAGAAATAGGCTTTGAGGGGTTTGGTATGCTAAAACAAACTTTCGGATCATTCAGGGGCTAAAAGTGTCAAAAAGTGCACAAGTTTGCACTTTCGCGCATAACTTACGTTCTGAATACATCCGGACATCCAAAAATTTATGTAAGCATTATAATATTATGCCTTAGTGTTTGGCATGAGAAAAATCCATTCGTCGCGCAATTTGGATCATTTTTCGCGCTTATGCGCATTCCGTCGTAATTAACCGAACATCGCGATCGTACGGCCAAACAAACCAACATCCGACACATTTTTGAGCATGTTTCATGTCCACAATGTTTAGGCATCATTTTAGGGCCTTGAAGTTGGCTTTACGGGCCTTAGAAGTGTCGGAAATGGCTTAAACATGCAACATGGACCAAAACTGCCAATTCTGAAACATTGTGCAGATCAGACATAGCCAGGCGGCCCGCCTGAGTTTTGTCTGATCCTGATGCGGGCCGCATGGCCCCTTCAGTAACAGAAAGTTTGTCTTTCTTGCAAACTTGGCATTTCAAACACACCAAAGGGCAATGCCCTTTCACAATCTCAAGAGCTAAGGGTCAAGATAAGGCACCACAACTTTGTGACAAGTGTACGCATAAGATCGTGGCACGATATTCAAGAAACAATCCTAACGGCTTTACTTTTCCTATAAATACCCCCCCTTTTGGTGAAAACCCACAAAAATCTGATCAAAAGCTCTAAGTTGGAACCTTTGTTTCATACCTGAGCCATTTTGATCTAGATTAGCATTCGGGGACCCTTCGTAAGTGTTCTTTCGTTCTTTTATTCGCTTTTCGAGTCCGAAAGTCAATGTTTTGTTGACTTTCTGCATTGACCAGCCTATGGTCAACACGAAGTTCATTGGAACTTCATAACGTGAGCGTGATCACGATGGTTATAGTCCATGGCGACTATAGCTACTGATTACCACGTTATCTAGGCTCAGTGACGAGTCGTAGTTTCGGCCAAAATGCGCATTCTTGCGTATTTTGTAACCAAACTACCCGTGAGCATGAAAGCCGTTTGTTTTGATGCCAAACCTGTTTTCTAAACTTAGTTAAGCATGTTCTAACATGCTTAGCTCGTCACTTTTAGTATGGTGCTTATATGGGGTCGTAAGGTAAGCGATCTAAACCTTCGCTTATACTTTCGAACACGACCCATTTGGTCGATCAATAGGATCCGACCAAACACATTAGGTGACCATAACTATAACCTTCCGAGGTTATACCTTGTGGTCACGATGTTAGGCGTTCCAAACGCGTTCTACGCGAACGACGCGTTAAGATAGCATAAGCTACCTAAACGGGTCGAAATGGGTCGCAAGCACTTAGGTTAGGTTTCATTTTAGTATGTGGGCTTTGTTAAACCATATTTCACGAGTCTCCATACTCGTTTGGTTTACGAACCCGCATACTATCCGATCCTCCGATTTAGGTCCGGTATATTAACATAGCTACCTATTAGGTGCCGTTTGATATTCCGTGATCTCTAGCATTACTTGGTTATTATACAAGAACTTCAAAGCAATCTCAGGTGAGTACATTGAACCCCATCTTTTACTGTTTACCAAACTGTTTTGGGGTGAAACACATGTGCCTACTTGTTACTTTCATGCTTTCCGGTTTTCACATCATATACTTGCTATGTTCGATAGTACATATATAGTACATGATTTCATTGTGTTTATGCTATGTATGTCCATCGTGTGCATACTTAGCACATCACTTTACATTACATTACATTTCATGCTATGTATGCCCATTGTGTGCGTACTTAGTACATGGTTTTACATTACATTACATGCTATGTATGCCCATTGTGTGCGTACTTAGTACATTGCCTTACATTACATGCTATGTATGCCCATTGTGTGCGTACTTAGTACATTGCTTTACATTACATGCTATGTATGCCCATCGTGTGCGTACTTAGTACATTGCTTTACATTACATGCTATGTATGCCCATTGTGTGCGTACTTAGTACATTGTTTTACATTGCATATCCGTTGCATATGCTCATCCAGCATATGAACACATTATACTACATTTTGAACCGTTGTAACTATTTGACTATGTGAACCGTCTTAACCCTTCGATTATATGAACCGTTTGTAACCATTGAACCGTGTAAACCAGTTGTATCCGTTGACATGATTTACATTTGACAATAGACATTTGACTATACATAAACATTTCCACAATTGTTAAACACTTCATCTTGATGGTTTGGTTTGGGTAAGTGATTAAGTAACGAGGCGTGTGTAATATGATACAAGTATGGTGGAAACGCCGCTGGTACTTCCTATACATAAGTGTTTGTATGGTATTACATATCGTAGCGTTATTTGAATCATTTCAATTTGAGACATATGACATTTTATACAAATAACACACTTTTCACGAGACATTGTTTTACAAACGACTTATCTTATACAAACACATTTTACATGGTTATCCGTTTAACCATACAGTGTTCTCTTATTTATACATATCATCTGATCTTATCGTTTTTCAAATAATTTACAAGACAAAGCAAATTACAATGTTCATGACTAAACATTTTCTCAAACATAAGTCATGAATTCCGTTTTCACAAAACCAATGTATCTCACAGGCATTTTTATGCTGACGTACCTATTTTCACATGTGTTTTCAGGAGATGATGCATAGGACTTATCAAGACATACTTAGGCGGACCTGTGCCTTAGTGACTTAAAACGAGACAAGAACTAGTTAAATTATGTTATGTACTCTTTGGTTCTTGTATAAAATAATGTAAACTTTCATGTTTGATTAATAAAACGAAACTTCAATTGCCATGGATTTGAAACAATTGATTCTATTACAAGACTCCCCGATGTTTCTGCCACGTTTTGTATGTTCTACGTGGTCGGGGTGTGACAGAAAAGTTGGTATCAGAGCCAATGGTTATAGGGAATTAGGTTATTAGTAATGCTTTGACCTAGTCTATAACCTTCCTAGGACCCTAACGAGAGTTTACTTGCGTTTAGTCATAAAACAATACCGTCACCTATCCTTAGGCGACGACCACAACAAGAACATAAATTTCAAAACCGCTTTGAAAACTAATCATCTGTACTAGGATGATTGATTACTAGGTTTTGAACCCTCTGTTATAAGGTTTTGAACCCCTTTGGGTTTTCAAAACCTCGTCAAGGTTTTGGGTCCTAAATAGTGTGAACACGTGCAAACTGGAAGAGTGAATGCCTGTACTCTGGGTTTTCTGTCTAAGGCTAGAGTGTTCGTACAAATCCACATAATCGGACCAGTCACTCTTACCTGGGAACTCTTGGGGTGAGTGTCCACTTATAGGCGAGCATGTCTTCGCGATACACTATGAGGATCTATTTGCTTTGATTCAGCCTTGGTGTTTTTTGTTTGCTTCGTGGTTCAAACAAATGACCATCAACCATGACTATGGTCGGTAATTGTAACATTCTATTCTTACCCAATGCCATTTCATTTGCTTTCTTTCTTCTTTCTCTTTTAGAATGCCTCCTCGACGCGAAAACCAGATAGCGACTGCAGAACTGGCAGAGATCATTGCGCAGAAAATGGCTGCTCTATTCCCAAACCTCTTTGCTCAATGGAACCAAGCCAACAACAACCATAATGCCCCCTGCAACTTCAAGACGTTCAACTCGGCTAAGCCATCAAAGTTTTCTGGGTCTCAAGGAGCGACTGCACTTCTACAATGGTTCAAGAGTTTAGAGAACATCTTCAGACATGTTCAATGTCCAAACGAGCGAAAGGTAGAATTCGCATCTAGCGTCTTTGAGAAACGAGCTTTGACATGGTGGAATGGTGTGATGAGAGATAGGGGTGCCGATGTGGCACTGGCTCAAACATGGCAAGAGCTTCGAGCTCTGATGATGAAGGAATTCTGTCCTCGTCACGAGATCAGGGCCTTGGAAACGGAGTTCGACGATCTTAAGCAAGCTAGCGGTGAGCATCGAGCCTACACGGATCGTTATGAGGAGTTAAGTTTGTTATGCCCGGATATGGTTACACCTTTGGATAAGGCAATCGAAAAGTACATTGATGGCCTCCCTGACTCAATACAAGATATTGTGACTGGTAGCAACCCTACTACAGTTAGACAGGCCATTGAGCTATCTGCAACCCTGACTGAATCGAAGATCAGGAAAGGTAAACTTTTCCGAAAAGGTGACAAGAAACCGGTCGGGGAATCGAACCCAATCGTGGAATCAAAGACCATGGATGAACAGACTGAATCCCCTAAGAAGTCAAAGAAGCGGAAGGCTTTTCAGAACTTCGCCGTGGTCGCTCACAATGGTCAAGCCGTCCCCAACCAACCAGCTCAACCCCCTGCTAGAAAACCATACAATGGAACTGCACCCTTGTGCAACTATTGTAGCCTCCATCATCACGCCAATGTACAGTGCCGCAAATGCCAAACTTGTGGACTTATAGGCCACACAACAAGAGTCTGCCCAGCTGCAGCTGCGCCAAACCAAGCTGGCAACAATCCTACTCAAGGTCATTTTCTACCAGGCTCTTGTTTCAACTGTGGCGAGATGGGTCATTTCCGAAGAAATTGCCCAAAGCTTGCTAATGCAAATCCAGCACAGGGATGAGCATCTGACTGACTAGAAGACAACATCGTTTAGAAATAATCACGTCTTATGTATTATTTTCTTTTGTTGTCAAGATCCAAGAAACAGTTGTTATCGTTGTTTATAAATAAATCTTTTATTTACATTGCAATGTATTTCTGTGGTTGCATGTATAAACGACATATCCCTTACAATACCGACAATCAAAGAACCGTATTCCTTGAAGAACAAACTACCCCCAAAATTCTCCCATTCTATGATCTCTTGCGTCTTCCACGAAATTCCTAAGTGCCCGTTTCTTCCAAGGAAAACGAAATACACGGCGCAAGTTACAACACGTGACGAATACCCAAAGTACCACTATAAATCCTTAATAGGGTACCTAAGGATTTTCCGTAAGTCCTTAATTGTTGTATACCTAAATTCGAATGTGATAATTCCTTGTAATCAAAAATCGAATTTTGGGAGATCTTTCTATCTTCTCAGATAGATTCCAGTGAACATTGAGACCCTTCGACTGGTTTCCATATCCGTATTCAATCAATAACAAGTTAATAACAAATTATAATCAAGTTAAACAATTATGTGACTTTGTGATTATGTTTCCCTTATGTGTTATTGTGTGATCCAAATTATGTTATCCAAATCTTCGTAGAATCTTACATATCCTTGTACAAGAGATTCATAGTAGGATACCCAAAGGTATTACTTAAAATCCTCAATGGACTTCTATGCTATAGTTAAGTCCCTCGGATTATAAAGTACTACTTCATAATTAGACCCCTTGAGTGGTCTAGTTAAACAGATTGATCTAAAAATCTGGCTAGGGATATCATGTGATGATATAGCTGAAAGGACTCCTTGGTGGCCTAACTAAGAAGATCCCCTGTAGATCTAATTAAAGGGAACCGATGGAAGTTTAGTCACCCTCATCACAAGATTGATATCCTTCCCCAAAACATTACAAAACAAACTGTGCGGACTGTGCAAGGGATTACGTAATTATGGATGCATACATAATTATGGAATTTAGTGCACAGAAATCACAGCAAGTTCTGTCATGTGTCTAGAGTTAACCCCATTCATTTCCAACTCTGATGAAGCAACCGTTGAAAATGACTCCGTTAGTTCATTTTCGTTTCTAAAGATTTATCCGTTGAGGAAATGAATATCCGTTGTGTAATCCTTCATTTCCAACTCTGATGAAGCAACCGTTGAAAATGACTCCGTTAGCTCATTTTCGTTTCTGACGATTTATCCGTTGGGGAAATGAATATCCGTTGTGTAATCCTTCATTTCCAACTCTGATGAAGCAACCGTTGAAAATGACTCCGTTATTTCATTTTCGTTTCTGAAGATTTATCCGTTGAGGAAATGAATATCCGTTGTGTAATCCTTCATTTCCAACTTTGATGAAGCAACCGTTGAAAATGACTCAGTTAGCTCATTTTCGTTTCTGACGATTTATCCGTTGGGGAAATGAATATCCGTTGTGTAATCCTTCATTTCCAACTCTGATGAAGCAACCGTTGAAAATGACTCCGTTAGTTCATTTTCGTTTCTGAAGATTTACCCGTTGAGGAAATGAATATCCGTTGTGTAATCCTTCATTTCCAACTCGGATGAAGCAACCGTTGAAAATGACTCCGTTAGCTCATTTTCGTTTCTGACGATTTATCCGTTGGGGAAACGAATATCCGTTGTGTAATCCTTCATTTCCAACTCTGATGAAGCAACCGTTGAAAATGACTCCGTTAGTTCATTTTCGTTTCTGACGATTTATCCGTTGGGGAAATGAATATCCGTTGTATAATCCTTCATTTCCAACTCTGATGAAGCAACCGTTGAAAATAACTCCGTTAGTTCATTTTCATTTCTGAGGATTTGTCCGTGGAGGAAATGAACATTCGTTTGCTTATTCCGTCATTCCCATTTCTGAAGAATACTCGTTGAGGAAAATGACTCCGTCTGTTCATTTTCGTTTCTGAAGAATGACCGTTAAGGAAATGACAGGATATTACTTTGCATATCGCTGATGGTTATTTGGCAGAGTCACAAATAGACTCCTACGAATAAATTTCGGGACGAAATTTCCTAAAGTAGGGGAGACTGTGACACCTGTGTCACCGCGACCATCAAACAAATACCAAGCCGATGAAATATTGTATTTCATACTTGGGATCTTGTATAAATATGTGTATCTTTTGCACATATCAATTCTTGTTCAATTTCAAACTCTACATCGCTTTCTGGAGAATTATACGCAAACTGGTGCGTAAACGTACTCAGTTTAAATGCGACAAATACTCCGGAACATCAACATAAACTCAACATACCTCAAATAACCTTTACATAACTTAGAAATAAGTTTTGAAGGCTTTGGTATGGCAAAAACAAGTTAATTCGCTTATAGGGACTAAACTTGACAAACTGTGAAAGTATGCCAATTTGAACTATAACGAACATTCCGGAACATGTCCATAAGTTAAACATACCATAAATATCCTTTACATAGCTTAGAAATAGGTTTTGAGGGGTTTGGTATGCTAAAACAAACTTTTGGATCATTCAGGGGCTAAAAGTGTCAAAAAGTGCACAAGTTTGCACTTTCGCGCATAACTTACGTTCTGAATACATCCGGACATCCAAAAATTTATGTAAGCATTATAATATTATGCCTTAGTGTTTGGCATGAGAAAAATCCATTCGTCGCGCAATTTGGATCATTTTTCGCGCTTATGCGCATTCCGTCGTAATTAACCGAACATCACGATCGTACGGCCAAACGAACCAACATCCGACACATTTTTGAGCATGTTTCATGTCCACAATGTTTAGGCATCATTTTAGGGCCTTGAAGTTGGCTTTACGGGCCTTAGAAGTGTCGGAAATGGCTTAAACATGCAACAGGGACCAAAACTGCCAATTCTGAAACTTTGTGCAGATCAGACATAGCCAGGCGGCCCGCCTGAGTTTTGTCTGATCCTGATGCGGGCCGCATGGCCCCTTCAGTAACAGAAAGTTTGTCTTTCTTGCAAACTTGGCCTTTCAAACACACCAAAGGGCAATGCCCTTTCACAATCTCAGGAGCTAAGGGCCAAGATAAGGCACCACAACTTTGTGACAAGTGCACGCATAAGATCGTGGCACGATATTCAAGAAACGATCCTAACGGCTTTACTTTTCCTATAAATACCCCCCTTTTGGTGAAAACCCACAAAAATCTGATCAAAAGCTCTAAGTTGGAACCTTTGTTTCATACCTGAGCCATTTTGATCTAGATTAGCATTCGGGGACCCTTCGTAAGTGTTCTTTCGTTCTTTTATTCGCTTTTCGAGTCCGAAAGTCAATGTTTTGTTGACTTTCTGCATTGACCAGCCTATGGTCAACACGAAGTTCATTGGAACTTCATAACGTGAGCATGTTCACGATGGTTATAGTCCATGGCGACTATAGCTACTGATTACCACATTATCTAGGCTCAGTGACGAGTCGTAGTTTCGGCCAAAATGCGCATTCTTGCGTATTTTGTAACCAAACTACCCGTGAGCATGAAAGCCGTTTGTTTTGATGCCAAACCTGTTTTCTAAACTTAGTTAAGCATGTTCTAACATGCTTAGCTCGTCACTTTTAGTATGGTGCTTATATGGGGTCGTAAGGTAAGCGATCTAAACCTTCGCTTATACTTTCGAACACGACCCATTTGGTCGATCAATAGGATCCGACCAAACACATTAGGTGACCATAACTATAACCTTCCGAGGTTATACCTTGTGGTCACGATGTTAGGCGTTCCAAACGCGTTCTACGCGAACGACGCGTTAAGATAGCATAAGCTACCTAAACGGGTCGAAATGGGTCGCAAGCACTTAGGTTAGGTTTCATTTTAGTATGTAGGCTTTGTTAAACCATATTTCACGAGTCTCCATACTCGTTTGTTTTACGAACCCGCATACTATCCGATCCTCCGATTTAGGTCCGGTATATTAACATAGCTACCTATTAGGTGCCGTTTGATATTCCGTGATCTCTAGCATTACTTGGTTATTATACAAGAACTTCAAAGCAATCTCAGGTGAGTACATTAAACCCCATCTTTTACTGTTTACCAAACTGTTTTGGGGTGAAACACATGTGCCTACTTGTTACTTTCATGCTTTCCGGTTTTCACATCATATACTTGCTATGTTCGATAGTACATATATAGTACATGATTTCATTGTGTTTATGCTATGTATGTCCATCGTGTGTATACTTAGCACATCACTTTACATTACATTACATTTCATGCTATGTATGCCCATTGTGTGCGTACTTAGTACATGGTTTTACATTACATTACATGCTATGTATGCCCATTGTGTGCGTACTTAGTACATTGCCTTACATTACATGCTATGTATGCCCATTGTGTGCGTACTTAGTACATTGCTTTACATTACATGCTATGTATGCCCATCGTGTGCGTACTTAGTACATTGCTTTACATTACATGCTATGTATGCCCATTGTGTGCGTACTTAGTACATTGTTTTACATTGCATATCCGTTGCATATGCTCATCCAGCATATGAACACATTATACTACATTTTGAACCGTTGTAACTATTTGACTATGTGAACCATCTTAACCCTTCGATTATATGAACCGTTTGTAACCATTGAACCGTGTAAACCAGTTGTATCCGTTGACATGATTTACATTTGACAATAGACATTTGACTATACATAAACATTTCCACAATTGTTAAACACTTCATCTTGATGGTTTGGTTTGGGTAAGTGATTAAGTAACGAGGCGTGTGTAATATGATACAAGCATGGTGGAAACGCCGCTGGTACTTCCTATACATAAGTGTTTGTATGGTATTACATATCGTAGCGTTATTTGAATCATTTCAATTTGAGACATATGACATTTTATACAAATAACACACTTTTCACGAGACATTGTTTTACAAACGACTTATCTTATACAAACACATTTTACATGGTTATCCGTTTAACCATACAGTGTTCTCTTATTTATACATATCATCTGATCTTATCGTTTTTCAAATAATTTACAAGACAAAGCAAATTACAAGGTTCATGACTAAACATTTTCTCAAACATAAGTCATGAATTCCGTTTTCACAAAACCAATGTATCTCACAGGCATTTTTATGCTGACGTACCTATTTTCACATGTGTTTTCAGGAGATGATGCATAGGACTTATCAAGACATACTTAGGCGGACCTGTGCCTTAGTGACTTAAAACGAGACAAGAACTAGTTAAATTATGTTATGTACTCTTTGGTTCTTGTATAAAACAATGTAAACTTTCATGTTTGATTAATAAAACGAAACTTCAATTGCCATGGATTTGAAACAATTGATTCTGTTACAACACTCCCCGACGTTTCCGCCACGTTTTGTATGTTCTACGTGGTCAGGGTGTGACAAGTACCTTACCTCGTCATGTCCCCCAGTCTAGTGTTGCTCCGGCGTGCAAGTGTGGGAGGAGCACTTAGACTTATTAGGAGCTCGGGAGTGAAGATCACTAATTTTAGGCTTACATGTCGTCCGGGTGCGAGAAAGTCGCCGACCACGTTTGTTGTGGTTGTCGTTGGCTGTGAGTAGAGATAATGGAGCAATGAAGAGTACACGATTGTTCATCATGGAAATTGGTTGGGCAAACCTGGCGCATACTGATTGGTTGTAGGCAATCGCCGTTTTGCATTACCACGAGCTTGTTAAGGTTGCGTGTATGCGGTTAGGTCCCAGCATGAGCCTTGGAAGAGGCTAAGTTTTGGTAGTTAAGTGCCTCGCCTTTGGATGATTTTTCAGGTGTGGCCCTGCTTTAGTAGTGCGCCCATAGTCATGGGGACCACTGTAAAATATTCACCCTTTGATGTGACTTTTGTCGGTTAACATATGGTGCGCTAACGGCGTTCAACCCATTGAAAGAGTCGATGTTGATGTGACGACGATCCCTACCACGCGTCCGTGTTACCGGGATCTCCGTTGTCGTAATGTGCATCCATTGGTGGTCATAGACGCATATGCGAGTGTTATGCCACCTTAGGCGAATGTGAAACCGCTGGTGGTGGTACCAGTCGTTGTTATTGATGATCCGGTTATAGCAATTATCATTGCAGTCGGAAAGAATGATATACAATGCACCCCTGCAGAAATGCTTGCTATGCTCAGTGACCTCGGAAGGGTACTTAGAGCGTTATTTATGTTCCCCACAATGTTTTTATAATTGTGGGACAAGTACTTGGTTTTTCATCAGTGGTTGTACATCTATTACCAAGATGCCCACTGGAGTAGTAGTGGTTGAATACATCTATTACCAAGATGCCCACTCTTAGCACTGTATAATTTGATCATCTGACTTAGTTATTATGAAAAATATTTCGTGTCAGAGTTGTTTTTTACCATGATATGCAGTTCAAATGCGGTGGTAATATTTTGTACCGTAATATGCAGTTTAAATGCGGTGGTATGCTATGTTTACAAATGTTTACATGAACACTTGTAGATATCAGAAAGTGCTTTATAACCCGCGTGGCGTTAATGAACACTTGAACAACAAAGTGCTTTCTACGCGCTTGGCGTGAGTGAACACTCTTTGAGATAATAAAATGCTTTATACGCGTTAGGCGTGAATGAGCACTTTATGTAAGCTACTACGTGCTTTTCCTGGATGTGCACTGGCGTGTGGAATGTAGTAGGTGGCATGTCTGTTTACCTCGCCGACTGTGGCGTGAGGGTTTTCTTTTATCCATGTCGCAGACTGGTGTGGAGAATACATATCCGAATAAGTATTTTTTCTGTTGCATAGCGTGTGGAATACTTATTCAACTAATCAAGTATACTAGTTTTGTTGTGTGTTTGTCTTGACTACAAATTGCATATGCGTGTCAAGTGGTATAGTCGTAGGCCAAATGATGTGAGAAGTATAAATATTGTCTGGCGTATTGAAACATCCACATTATATAAGAACCGATGCGGGTTAATGTGCAGTGGATATCACCTTAATGGGCAGCCTGAGAAAAACTGATCACTTTTAAGGCGTAATGGCGCTGTACCCTGCTAGTCCCCCAGTTCAGTGCTGCTAAAGTATGTTAGTAGCTTTGAACTTGATAGGTAATAAAAAGAAACAACAAGTAAATATATAACTTTATGGCGTATTCCATCAAGCTATCAAGTTATGTGAGAGCACCGTATTTAAGGATGAGATTAAGGACCTGTCACCCGTGAGCCTTGTGCTTAGATGCCTAGCTAGGCCCGCCTATTTGAATAAGGATTATTCGATGTATAGTTTAGCATGTGTAAATACTTTAACCATGTCCGCTCATAGCTGTGTTGTCCCAAGCGGATTACCCGGTTCAATGATGTTAAGCATGTTAGGACTTAAGTGATGATATAGGCGCATACGACATGCCAGATAGCCAATCGAGCGTTGCCCAATGCATGTGTGGGCAATGAAATCTTCTGATGATCACATTTGGGATTTCGTATTTTGCGGTAGCATTGTCATGTCAGGTTATATACGGATCATCATATAGATATATGTATATAGTCAAGTGAACCAAGGGCGTGCAATGTGATGCGAAGCGCGTGTGAACAAACAAAAGTGTATCGCGCAACTAAATAAAGCAACTAAAATAGGATTGTACCTGGAATTGTGTTTCGAAATATATATAGCTCAGCTTAGTGAACTGCAGCTTAGGTCTATCCTTACCAAAGTATAGCTTGGTGAAGGAGTAAACGGCGACAAGAAACATCTTACAAGTAAGAAGGATTGACAAGAAGTCGTCCAACCGAAATCTCGTTGTTGAAAAAGGGTTATCAGGTGTGCGTGAAGGTCCATACTCCGTAAATTGTGAAAGCAATTTTGACCTTCAACGATTACCTTTCACCATGCCAGTTTCTTTTTATTGCTGCTAAATAAATGTAACGTTAAGCTTGAATAATGATACTAAGCAATGATACTAGTATTCGTCGTAAATATCGCAAGGTTAGTAGTCGTTAAAACGATGAACTGCTAACCGTGTCGTTAAGTTAGTTTCATGTGCTAGACTTTAGCCAACTTGCTTTTGTTGAAAGAAGTATGTAACACCGTCTTTCTAAATGATTCACGTGCTCTGGCGGATATTGTCCATATGTTTAATCAAATTGAATATATGCCCACGATGTTGAAGGTGATGTGGATGCTGGGGCGGTTACACAACACCCCAAGTCCTGGTTAAATGAATATATGCTATGTTTAAAAGTAGTGCAACAACGGTTGTACGATCTCGTTCCATGAGGCATCGGCAAATGTAAAATGTGGTGTAATATAGATAGGAAAACCTTGGACCATTATAAGTGACCTGGTTGAATTCAAAGCTCTAGTAACACAAATTAAAGTGATACGCCGGTGTATGTGTGACATACACAGGTGGGTGAGTGGCAACGTAGGCGCTACAGCGGTGGCGTGCCTAAATGCGCCACAACCCCATTTATAATAATAGGCAAGAAGGTTGGAAGGTATATCTTTATGTATGACAATTGAGAATTTCCATCGGGATACTCTCGTATTCTGTTGTAAGATAAGTTTATAAGCGTGACTAAGGGTATGACCTAGGACGGTGCTCATAGGAGATGGCGCGAGCAAGGAAAGTATCCGCCGGAGGCGGTAGGGGAGAACGAAAAAATCCGCCGGAGTGGCGGGTAGAATGAAAGCCTCTGCCAAAGGCGTGGGTGGACAAAGATGTCCGTTGGAAATGTTCCGTGGTGAACAAAAGCTTCCGCCGGTGGTGGCGGGTTGAATAAAATCTTCCGCCGATAGTGGCAGGTAGAATAAAAGCTCCCGCCGATAGTGGCGTGTTGGGACGACCTCGTAGCCCAATCGGTAAGGCATCTAAGAGTGTGCTGATTAACAGCGAATCTCGCTTGAGAGTGCCATATAGTAAGGCGTATCGAGTTTCCACCAATGCTTGAGAGGGGATTATCAGGCCAAAAATGGTAAAAGAAGTGCGTGCCAGGAATGGTGCAGCAAAGAAAGTCATCGCCTGAGTTGGCGTAATCATGAAAAATGTTCGATGTTGATTGTGGTGGTGTGGATAAAAGATTCCGCCTGAGTTTGGCACGTTGAGGAAAATTGTCTGCTGGGGGTGGCGCGACCAAAAAGTTGTCTGCCAGGGGTGGCGAGACGAATAAAGGTGTCTGCCGGATGTGGTGCGACGAATAAACGTGTCCGCCGACATGGGACGCGTTAGATACCACATAAGAGGACATAGTCCTCTTAAAGTTTATGCATATTTGTTATACTAAAAACATGGCGTACTTTCTTCTTAGTACTGATATTTATACCATATTGCGTATGTATTTGAAAACGACAAGGCCAAAGTAGGTTGTACCATGGGCAATAATGTGTTGTACATGTGCCTTGCTATATACTCATTCATAACTACACTTAAAAATGTTTTGATATGAAGTAGAGTATTAAGAGGATGCTATCACTCCTCGGATTAAAACCTGGTCAAAATAGGAATACACGATGGGCACGCGAAAGACAACTGGCGCAAAGTCAAGTGGCGTAAAGGCCGGTGGCGCGACATGATGGCAAACACCGTCTATTGAGAAAGGCACTACCTTGTAATGAGATGGCGGACATCTAACAAACGTCTTCATCGTGTGTACGACTTTTATCGAACGCCGGTGGCGTGAACTGCTCGACACGGGTGTCGGCGGCTTGAACCGCTCGGCGCGGATGCCGGCGGTGTGAACCAGGTTGCGTCAAGGCCGGCAGGCTCTAATAGTGCTTCATGATGATAGTCTGCTATAGATGGCGGAACGGTATGTTAGTCTGCCGGAGATGAGTGGGCGTGATCGTAGCCCGCCGTAGATGGAGGAATAGGATGGTAGGTAGCGGGAGTATGATAGTAAACCGTTGGAGATGGGCGGGGAGTGACATGGTCACCCGCGCCAGAGGTATGACCAAGATAACCGTCCGTTAGAGATTGTCTGACCAAAACTATTGTCCACCGCTGGATACGGCGTGGCCAAGAAGGTTGTTCATCTGAGATGTCAGAAAGAAAGGTCATGCTTGGGAATTTTCCGTACACGACCGAGAAAATCCGGCATACTTTGGTTCCCGCGGAAGCGTAATGCACGTTCTCCGTTTGAATAAGGTAAACGTTGGACCAAATTATGGCTTCGTATATGGTATCCCATGCTTTAAAACGCGGCAGCAGAGAGTGTCCGGCAAGCGATGTGTTCTTGCGCGCGCGACAGAGTGTTTCCGGCAAGCGGCGTGTACTCGGGCGGTGGCGGAGCGTACTTGCACGTCGGCGGAGCGTGTCCGGGCGGCGCAGCGGGTCCGGGCGACAGGGTTTACATGCCTTGTCGGAGTGACTAACCTACGAGCACCAGACTACCTAACTACACGCTTATGAGCTATGGTTTGCCACCGATTGAGAAAAAGCACCCGCTATATGTGCCGGGGTAATATAAGGCGTCCGCTGCGAGCGGCGCCGGCGAAAAGAGTGTTCTTGCGAGGAGGTCTGACCGCTAAAATCTGTATTGCAGATTGAAGTGAAAAGGATTTTGATTCGGATTTCAAATTCCTAAGGGGTTTAATGCGAATTTGCTGTACGGAGAAAGGTTGCCTAGGACCCCATGCTATAGCAGTTTCATAGGCATATATAATATGACCAATGGGATTTACACATGAACTTATGATCATATTTAAAATACAAAGTCATGAGTATTTGTTGTGGATTTTAAAAGTAGATCTTTCAACTCAAAAATGAGTTCAGACATGAATTTCTGTATTCTCCACAAATGTTAAACGGCTAGAATCTTTTATAGCCACCTTCACCGTCAACAGCTCGGTGTATAGGTAATATACTTTAGTAGTGCATCAAGACGGACGAAGAATGCATGTATGGAGCTTGTCCATAGAGGCGGGCGGTGTGTCCGATAGGGGTGCGCGGCAGGTGGAGTTTTTATTTGCGCGGTGGCAGAGTATGTCGGCAAGCAGTGTACCCGCGCGGCGGGCGTGTCCGGCAGCCGGTATATTCGTGCGGCCGAATTTTCATGTTGTTTAATTATATATTTTTATCGAAAGAACCGTGAATTTTCATACGAAGGAAAGAGTTCTCGGTCATTTAAAAGAAAACCCAGATCTGGAATTATTTATATTATGTTATGGGATTTTTCTGGGATATCTATCAATACTTGAAGAAGAAGGAACATGGCTGGACACTTATTGAATTAAGCTGATTTGCAAAAGAGGGCACATGTTCAGCCCATGCGAGTGTGCAATTTGGAGTGTTGGGCCTTTACAACAATTATATATTATCTTATGATGACATTAGGAAAAACCCTAATGCAAATAAAATAATTCATACTTGAGTGGAATTTTTTATTCCATACATGCATCAGAAGCAAGAAAAAAGATCTAAAAGATCTAAAATTTCGCCCAGATATGGAGCTTTTGATAAGCTTTGCAAAACTCTTTTCTTTTTAAGACCTTTTCCCAGACAACAATTTTGTTTCACATGACTTATGTCATGACTCTATTTTGAAAAGAGTTTGCATTGGAAATAGTAAAGTAGAAGACTTACTAGGCTCAATGCCTGAATGAGGAACTCACTAATGGAAGCAAGGACCCCCTTTTGGGCTGTGACTGTAGATCCTCTCCAAATAAAATCGTAGGTCTAAAAGTTTGGGTAGAGGAAAATGACAAGATGTGGCTCGTGGTCTGGTCCCACGGATGGCGCCAATGAAGAAGCATGTCCTGAGCGGGTCGGTACTTCTACGGTGATGGATATGAACCTGGACACATCTCGTGTTCTCCGCCCGAATCTTAGACCTGCAAACAAGAAGAAGAGAGAAAAACAGGGATGTAGAGACGACCGGTAGGGGAAGAATCCCCTATTTCCAGCTACTAAAGTGTTTGCCCATATTCGATGCCCCTAATAAGGAGGTGGAGACCTCCTTATATAGGAGATATGGGAAACCCTAACCTCAATGGGCCAGGCCCAGTTAAGGGTTGTTTCTACAAGCC